>NC_090751.1:29074841-29079841 GCF_036898095.1 Palaemon carinicauda | reverse complement strand
GAATATATGCAGTCTGACAAGGTTATTAACAAGAGAGAGAGAGAGAGAGAGAGAGAATATGCAGTCTGACAAGATTATTAACAAGAGAGGAGAGAGAGAGAGAGAGAGAGGAGAGAGAGAGAGAGAGAGAGAGAGGAGAGAGAGAGAGAGGAGAGAGAGAGAGAGAGAGAGAATATGCAGTCTGACATGATTATTAACGAGAGAGAGAGAATATGCAGGCTGACAAGATTATTAACAAGAGAGAGAGAGAGAGAGAGAGAGAGAGAGAGAGAGAGGAGAGAGAGAGAGAGAGAGAGAGAGAGAGAGAGAGAGAGAGAGAGAATATGCAGTCTGACATGATTATTAACGAGAGAGAGAGAATATGCAGGCTGACAAGATTATTAACAAGAGAGAGAGAGAGAGAGAGAGAGGAGAGAGAGAGAGAGAGAGAGAGAGAGAGAGAGAGAGAGAGAATATACAATCTTACACTTCAACCCTCAATTGAAGTTGTGATGTATGCAAGACACATGACTGCTAATTAAGGGAGCCACTAATCAACGCCACAAGGATGTGTGCTTCTTGGTGCATCTAACGAAATTGCTGGTTTTGGGTCTGTGGGGTTAAATGGTAGTTTGATTTCAACATTTTGAAATTTTAAAGATTTCAAACATATTTGGGATATCGCTACTTTTATTCTTAAGTATATGGAGTTAGGTCTTAGCATGGCGATTTACTTTTATTTTTATTTTGTTTCTTTATTTAAAGGGTCTTACGTCTTTAAAGCTTTAAAGGTCTCTCATAAATGGCAGGGGCCAGGAACACTGACATTGCCCTAGCTAGCTGGACAATGCCTTAGAAACTGACCATATATACATATGACCAGCGCCCTAACCCTTTCTTCACCCAAGGTAGCCTAGGAGGGCCAGGGAATGGCTGCTGATGACTCAGCAGATAGATCTATAGGCTCCCGTAAATCCCCCTCCTATATTCCTTTGCTCACAAGGATGGTTAGGTTGTAGTGACCAAAGGAACTAACGAGCTTGAGCTGTACTCGAACCCCATTCTGGCGTTCACCTGTCAGGGATGTTACCGCATCGGCCACCACAACCCTTAATAAAGAGGAGTCTTTTAGAGGCCATGACCTTCACTATAAACTGGAGGCCTCTTTCAAAAGAGGACTTTTAGCGATTAAGAATCTTGCTTTCAAAAGAGGACTTTTAGCGATTAAGAATCTTGCTTTCAAAAGAGGACTCCTTTTGAAATAACTGACTTTGCTATATAAAACAAGGACTATTTTTGTGACTATGAATTTCGGTATCAAATGAGGAGTGTTTTTGGATCATGGACACAGCTCTTTAAAAGAGGATTCCTTATTTTGGTTCTTAGACTTTGCTCTCAAAACAGAACCTTATGAGATTATGAACACTTATAGGATCTGGAGCTCTTTTCTTGAAAGAAGGGACGGTAGAAATATTTTTCTGTATATGCTAATCGGTAGAATTTTTTGTGTGTATTTGTGTTAATTGGTAGAATTTTTTTTTTTTTTTTTTTTTTTTTTTTTTTTTTTTTTTTTTTTTTTTTTTTTTTTTTTTTGTGTGTTAAACAGAGTAAAAAGTATTTTGAAGGGACGAATGCGAACATTGGATGCTTTCTAGCTGGGAGAATTTCAGTGACAATACCATGGTCTGCAAATGGTTTTTGCGTGTCAAAACATATCTATGGTATACCTTTGAATGTTTTTTTTTCGGATTTGGTTTGTTGTCTATATAAATAGAATAGATGGTAGTTCCATTTTTTCCAAAATGGTAAGGATGCAAATCAATTTCTGTCTAATTGACGTGAGGATTTGTACTATCATTGCGGCAGTGATTCGTCTGTTCCTCTCGTTATTATATCCGTCAGATAGATTAAATCGATATTGTTTTGCTTTCCCCAACCATATATCTCGAGACGGTTTTCACCGAATCTACTGAAATCCTCTGGAAAGTCAGAAATATTCTTGTTTTCCTACTGATTAAACTTTTTTTCGTGTAAATTATAAGATAAATCAGTTTTAGAGGTGTTTTTTGAATTTTTAAGAAAACATTTGAAAAGATAGTTACGAAAAAAATTAAACCAAATAACCATTTTCCGTGGCAATGGTGAAAGGAATGAAACAGATTTACAGCTATCTTTATAGCCCATAAAGTTTGCCATTGGCGGTGAAAATAATGTTTCTTCCGGTGCATTGGCCCAGTTACCAACTTTTATTTTTAAGGGACTGGAATGGGTGTTCTCACAGGGGTGCTAAAAAAAAAACCACCAAAAGCAGAAAAATATAATAAATTGCTAGGGTGTCCCTTTCTCTCCCATTGCCTTTTTCTTTTTTTCCTTTTTTTTTTTTTTTTTTTTTTAAATCCTGCAGCCATTCCTTCCTTTTGTACATTTTCTACCGTATTGTTTATGGTTTTTATCTTTCTTATTGTTGGTTTTTAATCGTTACCATTTTTTTTTTATTCAAGAAAGGAAAAGTCTGGTAGGCTTTAGAATCGCCTAGTTTGGGCTTGTAGCCCCAACTCCCCCCCCCTCCCCATGTAATATTTAATGACATACGCTCATTTCTTATTTGAAATACGATTCTATGGTTGTTTATTTGCATGGACGCATATGTACAAGTTTCCATTATCGCGTTAAAAGATATGAGGTTGTTAGTTTAGTAAACGACCAAATAGCTGCTGAGCATTTTAATAGGCCTGATATTACTTTGCTATACAACTTAAACAATAAATGATATGTAAGTCCGAGCATTTTTTTTTAAAATCCGTAAACTCCTAAATTCATAAATTTATAAATTAATTCATATCGTGTCAAAACGTCCATCTATACTACTGTCTATTCTTTTCTTTTTTTCAATCACGATGGTTGCGCATGGTGAAAAATGTAACAACGTTCCCGTAGATTTTAAGGGTATCTCATTTAGCGTATTAAAATAAGATATAATTCTCATCAATTGTCATCTTGCTAAATCCATTTATAAATCCAAGAATTACACGAGTTTTCATAGCAGGTTATTATTTCATACAAGTAATATGAGAGATTAAATAAAGAATTGATAGTAAACACAAATATTAAAAATGTATTAATTGATACTGAAACAAATATAACTCGTCATTATTTGTAGTATATAAAAATTATTCTCATATCTTGCTTGTGCTTTCATCTAGATGATCTAGGAATATTATCCCTTTTCAGTTTAACTCTAATGCTGTTTGATATTGATAAATCCAAACAAAGTATTGAAAATATCATAATAAACGTAAAGAAGCAAGTTCATAAAAAATATCTTAATAAACAAAAACAAACAAGTTTGATCTCTATTTGAAATATACTGACACCTTCTCTATGACGTCAATTGATATTTTGTGTTGTAAAACAGAGCCATCTATTAAAGAGAGCATAGAGTGCTTTGGTCTTCGGATTGTGCATCCATGACGCAGATGTTTGATCGGGTGATTTAAGGATGTTAAAGTGCTTGTTTTTCTCATGTTCTTGGGAGGAATTATTTGAGGGGAAGAAACTAAAATTGTTCGAGATAGGAGGCATAAAATACAACACTCATAAATGTAGTTTTATAAGTTGTTTTGATAAGCTCTAATCCCCCCCCCCTCAAAAATATATATGAAATATACAAAATGAGAAAGACTTTTGGTATATATGAAAAGAATATCTACACTCGTGAATGTAGTTTTATAAATTTATTTGATAACCTCTAACCACCTCCCCTCAAAAATATATATGAAATCTATACAACGAGAAAGACTTTTGGTATTGATGTAAAGAATACCTACTCTTATGAATGCAGTTTTATAAATTTTATTTGATAAGCGCTAACGACCTCCCCTCAAAAATAGATATAAAATATGTAAAATGAAAGAGACTTTTGGTATGTATGAAAAAAAATACCTATACCACTGAATGTAATTTTTAAAATTTATTTGATAAGCTCTAACCACCTCCCCTCAAAAATATATATGAGATATATAAAATGAGAAAGACTTGGTATATATTGTAAGAATACTTACACTCGTGAATGTAGTTTTGTAAATTTATTTGATAAGCTCTAACCACCTCCCCTCAAAAATATATAAGAAATATATACAATGAGAAAGACTTTTGGTATGTATGAAAAGAATACCTACACCAGTGAATGTAATTTTTTAAATTTATTTGATAAGCTCTAACCACCTCCCCTCAAAAATTATATACAAAAGGAGAAAGACTTTTGGTATACATGAAAAGAATACCTTCACTCATGAGTGTAGTTTTATAAATGTATTTGATAACCTCTAACCACCTCCCCTAAGATATATATATATATATATATATATATATATATATATATATATATATAATATATATATATATATATATATATATATATATATTATATATATATATATATTTATACATATATATATATATATATATATATATATATATATATATATATATATATATTATATATATATATATATATATATATATATATATATATACAAAAGGAGAAAGACTTATGGAATATATGAAAAGAATACCTAATATATCTACTTCCAAGAGAAAAGACAGCAATCCAATCACAAGCAAATAAGAAAATAAAAATAAAATAAAAACGTGCACTCACTGAGGCACGTACACGCAGCCTTGGCCCGGTGACCTAAAATGAAGCAAAAAGAAATATGAAATTGGTGCGTTGTTTGTTCCAAGGGCAATGTGACACCGTGCATTACTGAAGAGGATCATATCATGAATAGTGAGGAAAGACCAAAAGAGGAGACATGGGATGTAAAGAACTATGTTTTATGTACCTTCAAAGTTATGACCCCAAAGTTATGATATCGAGTCCGTTTAAATTCTAATTTCAATTTCATGATATAACAATATTTTATAATTTATTGTTGTTGAAGTATTGACTGTAACTGGTCGAAAATTATTGGGGTAAAAAAAGTAATGAAAAGGGACGAAATGAGTTGATCGAAATTAAC
>NC_090751.1:29069850-29074341 GCF_036898095.1 Palaemon carinicauda | reverse complement strand
TGCAACCTCACCATCTTTTAGAGATAGGGATGAGGGATCTGGGAGAGCCTATAGGTCTACCTGCTAAGTCATCATCAGCTACTACCTGGACCTCTCTGGACCAAATTTGGATGGAGAGGTGGCTTGGACGCATATGGTCAGTTTCTAAGGCATTGTCCTGCTAGGCCATTGTCAATGCCCCTTGCCTCTGCCATTCATGAGCGACCTTTAAACCTTTAACGAATCCGCTTTCATTATAACTAGTTAAATTTAATACTTAAAAGGCTTGCAGCTAATTCTTCTAAGTAGCATCAAAGGTCAGATTACGTATTGGGGGTTAGTAGTTTTACCACAAGAGGGCCAGACAATCTAAGGAACAAAGAGAATTCTTTACACCCAAGTGATAGAACCCTGGAAAATGTTCCTGATCATTGAACGAGTTCAGGTGTGTGATATGAAGCTTATTATAAACATTCGAGTCTGGAGAAAGGTTTATAGGTCGCTCATGAATGGCAGAGGCAAGGGACAGTAACAATGCCCAGAAGAATGACCATACATACATATGGTCGACGGCCAAACCCTATCGCCACTCAAGGCTCAAGCTTGGGCCAGGGAGGGCCGGGTAATGGCTTCTGATGACTCAGCAGGTAGACCTACAGGCTACCTCCACAATCCCTTATCCTTATCTCAAAAGGATGGTGAGTCTCCAGACACTAAGAGAAACTATCGAACTTGAGCGGGTATCGAACCCCAGTCCAACAAATCAGCAAGCAGTGATGTTTCCAATAGGCTACCACAACCCCAAAAAATTATGGTATTTCGATATGAGGCTTGACTATATATATATATATATATATATATATATATATATATATATATATATATATATTTGTGTGTGTGTATATGATGTGTCTGACAACTATCAGTATATTTTTGTTAATACAAAGAGAATACCTGAAGATTGATAAGGCTGACAATTGGGCCCGCTTTATCCTCTATATAAATCTATAATGTTAGGCCGTGCTCTGATTTTTCAAGATTACAAATGGCAACACAAAAGTAGGTATCTAGAAAATTCGTATTTCTTGACTTGAAAATCGAAGTCATTGGAAAGAAAATATATTTCTTTTTAATATGCCCTTGCTAAATCGTCAATTTTTTTTTAATATAACAATTAAAAACTACGGCTCCATTTCATATCTGGCTATGATTAAAACGGCCCTCATAGGTAAAACGCTTTAGAACGAAAGGTGAAATATTTAAATTTCTGACCCAATATTCGACTCTCATAAGTAGAGAGCTTGTAAAAATAAAAACAGCTTCTTCCACAGTAAAATTGGCCCAGAAAAAAAAAATACTCAGCGAGGGTGTTCCTGTTTGCATAAAATGTGATTGATGGGATAGAATATTGGCAATTGCTGACTCCTAAAGGTAAAGTCTATTTCAGAACAAGTTCAAAGACGTAATATATCATCATTCACGTTGATTTATAGCTTCAGCAGGATGCTTTCCAAAAACTACCAGTATTAGGGAGAAAATTGGTAGAGGGCAAACTGGCTTGAAACAATTTCTTGCATGGGAAATTATTTAAAAAAAATAGATGCGAATGAATAAATAAATAAATAAATATATCTATAAATTAGTTATTTCTAAAGAGAAAAAAGTTGAGTTGCTTGTAATATCAATTAGAAAAGTAGACAAATAAGCATGTGAATGAATGAATAAATAAACACGAAAACACACACACAAAATAAACATCATAAAGCCCGAGTAAATAAACCAAATTCTCACAAATAAAATATTTCACTGATCCCCTCCTCCTTCTTCTATCAATTTATTCATAAATTTCAGGAATACAATCGGCAAGTATAAAAATCAGTTAATTCCGTCTATTTTTCTGTTTTGTAATACAAAAACACAAGAGCATCACCGAAAAAAGAAGAAAATCGATGCAATGAACTTGAGAAATGAATGAATTAGACTACTGAATTTATTCAGTTTTGAAAAAAAAAAAATAAATGTACATTCTTTTAATTAACATATCCAAGAAAATAAAATTCTGTACTAAATTTCATAAAGTAATGAAAAGTTCACAGTGAAACGACAGGAAAAACCGTTTCTGAAAATTGAATTCAAACGCGTTAAAATACATTTATCTACTTGACAAATTAAAAAAAAAAAAAAAAAAAAAAAAAAACTTTATTAAGTAAACAATACAATCATGAATTAATTAAAAAGAATATCACTTGAAAAGTAAAATACAGAACGAATAAAATGTATCAACTTCGTTTTAAAAGGAAAATGACGAGGAATACTGGGACCTGTTGTACATAAAGGGGATAGATATAAAGAAGAGAAGAAATATAAAGGTAACATTTAATATCAGAATGACGTCAGCCTTCCATGATGGCACCTTTGATCATAAAAGGTTGCATAAAATGCAAAGGGAAATATCAAAGCAAAATATATGAATATACTTTTAGCTTTTTTTTTTTCAAATTTAAAACTTGATTTTAATAGATAGAAAGGTTTTCGGTTATTTGTCCTTCCAATTGAGATATTGATACCGTTGTTATTATTATAATCATTATATCTATTATCATCTTTAAGTTTTATTATAAAACTAACCGAATAAAATCTATATCAGAAGTAAAACTAATTTCCAACAAAAAATACAATACATTATTTCATATCACATTTTCTTTTCTTTGATAAAATATAAGAGATGGCAGAGGTATAGTGTTTCTTATTTTTGAAGAACGATGTATGAATTAAAGTTGTGAATGCGCTTGCTTATATATATATATATATATATATATATATATATATATATATATATATATATATATATATATATATATATATATATATATATACATATATATATATATATATATATATATATATATATATATATAATGTATATGTATATATACAGCATACATATTATATATATATATATATATATATATATATATATATATATATATATATATATATATATATATATATATATATATATAATGTATATGTATATATACAGCATATATATATATATATATATATATATATATATATATATATATATATACATAATCAACAATATACCATGTATCTATCTATACATATATACATACATACATTCATACACATATTTATATATATATACAGTATATATATATATATATATATATATATATATATATATATATATATATATATATATATATATATATATATATATATATATATACTGTATATATATATATATATATATATATATATATATATATATATATATATATACATATATACATATAAACATACGTACCAACATTTGAAAACATTAACTTGGAGATGCCGTTATGTTAACAAACATCTGATATCCGAGACGGCAGTAGCGTATTATCTGGGCGGTTTAATGGACTATGCGTTGATGTATGCTGAAGTTTATTGCAAATGATGTTTGCTTTGGCTTTACATCTCTGATGTTTATCTTATTTGTTTTGTTTTTGTTTTTATTACGTTCATCTCGTTACAATTACTTTCTTATATTCCCTCGCACTCGGTTGAACTTATGGCATTCTACTGTCTTTTTTCTATTTGCTTTTCCATTTATTTGATTTTAGATGGCAACAGTTTACTTTTTTTTAACACGGATTTGGTTCATGTTAATTAGTTATCCATTATTTTACCAGTCAAACTTTGGTCTATTTTCTCTGGTTACAATTTATGTTTCGTTTATCTGGTCTTTCGCTTACGGCTTTCATTTTGTAATCAATCATCATCCCTTTAATTCTTCTTTTGATTAAGTTTTATTTATTTTTTCTTTATAATTATGTTCTTGTTTAGTTATTAACATTTCTATTTAGTTGTTTTCTTCTGTGGATTATATGCTTCTCGAAGCAGAGGTTTCATCTTATTTTTTTTTTTTTTCATACTACCATTTATTGACTATGTGCATGTGTAACACTGATTGCTTTGCTACCATTCTCAATTGCGACTATTTTACATTACCGTTTTTCTACTCTTGTTATGCTTCTTGAAAAGGAAATAACAACGTCTTTTATTTTATGGTTATATCATATGTTAAATACGGAATTAGCTATCTTATTTTTTTTTTTTTTTTTTTTTTTTTTTACATCCGCCGGTAATAATCACATCAAAGGCAAATAATAATTTACATACGCTTATTTTTAGTTACATCCGCCGGTAATAATCACATAAAACGCAAATAATAATAATAATTTACTTTCCGTTTAGCCATTTCTGACGTCATTCCCAAAATCATTACAGGATTTGTCATCATTTCTTCCTCTTCCCTCGCCAATATTTTTTTTCCTCCCTTTAATCATCATGTTCGCTCTCGTCCACTGTGGTCAGATTTGCCTTTTCAAAGATTCTTTTTCAAATTTATTTTTCCAATTTATCCATGCAACTTTTTTCCCCCTGTTCAATTTTTCTCTGCATATGTTCTTTGTTGTTCCCCTTTATTGCCATCATATATACTTT
>NC_090751.1:29057350-29067350 GCF_036898095.1 Palaemon carinicauda | reverse complement strand
CTCTCAAACATGTAATCATACAAAAAGCATGAAATATATTTAAATTTACAAAAGCTCCGGCGCCATTTCTAATCGACCAATGGCACTCGCACTGATGGCAAAATTGCTTAAAAGCTGACATCACACTTTTCTTGGAAAAGGAATTTTTTTTTTTTTTTTTTTTTTTTTTTTTTTTTTTTTTTTTTTTTTTTTTTTTTTTTTTTTTTTTTTTTGTCCGTTGCTGACTTGTCCCACAGGAATTCGCTGGCAAAACAATTGCAAGACGTGTGCTAAAATACTGGGACGCTGTTTTTCTGATATATTGACAATTTTCCTAAAAACAAACCGGCGTTGATTAAAGGAGTTTTGATAAGTGTTCATAAAATATGCTGACCTTTGGTTAAATACTGACGCTTGTTTGATAGAATATTAGTTGTTCTTAAAACCTATTGACTGTTTGGTAATATAATGATTCTCGATCATTACTTCTTTTCCCTTCCTCACTGGGCTATTTTTTCCTGTTGGAGCCCTTGGGCTTATTGTATCCTGCTTTTCCAACTAGGGTTGTAGCTTTGCTAGTAATAATAATAATAATAATTCAGAGTCAAAGCTGTTGTATATTTACGCTAGTTCTTAAAATACACTGAAGCAACTTAAAAAATCTTTAGGCATGTTCCAAATAATACTGAAAATATTTGGTAAAATACTGTCGCAATTTTTAAAATACGAGGAACTTTTTGTTTAAATGCTAATGCATGTTACTAAACTATTGAGGACTGTTCTTCAAATTTATGGACAATATATATCAAAATGCTGATGCGTATTCCTAGAATTAAAAAAAAAAAAAAAAAAAAAAAAAAAACGTTATCTTTGAAAATCATCATCTCCTCCTACGCCTATTGACGCAAAGGGCCTCGGATAGATTTCACCAGTCGTCTCTATCTTGAGATTTTAAATCCATACTTCTCCATTCTTCATCTCCTACTTCACGCTTCATAATCCTCAGACATGTAGGCCTGGGTCTTCCAACTCCTCTAATGCCTTGTGGAGCCCAGTTGAAAGTTTGGTGAACGAATCTCTTTAGGGGAGTGCGAAGAGCATGGCCAAACCATCTCCATCTACCCCTCACCATGATATCATCCACAGATGGCACTCGAGTAATCTCTCTTATAGTTTCATTTCTAATCTTATCCTGCTATTTAAAAGAGATGTTGATTAGTATTCCTATAATATAAAGGGATGTTTTGTAGAATACTGACGAATGTTCCTAAGATATGAAAGAGCTATTTGTTAAAATATTATCACCTATACCTAAAATACAAACATAGTGATGCTGTTCCTAAAATACACTAGCCATGTTTCCAGAATACGAAAGATTTATTTGTTGAAATATTGACGAGTATTCTTCAGATACACTGATACTGCTATCTACTAAAGTACTCTGATGATGTTAAAAAGAAAAAAAAAAGAAAAAAAAAAAGAAAAAAAAACTTTTTTTCCCTAAAATACACACACGCTCTTACAATATTTAGTTAATATTGACAAATGTTCGTAAAATACAGTGAACCCGATTCCTAAAATACTGAAAAATATCTGTAAAGTAATGATGATGTTTATCAAAATATTGAAGTGTGCTCTTAAAACACTAAGCTACCGCCAGTTACAACACTGATGCGTGATCCAAAAATACACTGATGATGTTTAGTTAAAATATTGAAGAGCGTTCATGAAGGCACTTTAGTCCAGATATTGCACTTTTTCTTAAAATATACGGACGATAGTTATTTAAATAATGACACTTATATTACACTGGCCTTGTTTGTTACATTACTGACATTATTTCCTTTCCTCACTGGGCTATTTTTCCCTGTTGGAGCTCTTGGGCCTATTGTATCCTGCTTTTCCAACTAGGGTTGCAGCTTACCTAGTAGTAATAATAATATTAATAATAACAATAATAATAATAATAATGATAATAATAATAATAATCATAAATAAAAATAATAATAAATAATAATAAATAGTAAATAACAAAAATAATAATAATAATAATAATAATAATAATAATAATATACTGAATCTATTAGCTAAATTGCAGATGCAGTCTTTCTGAAATACACTACCGCTCTTCGCTCAAATTTCTCAATGCTAATATTCGCAAGCGATGCTTATTGAGATGTGAAGATGCTCCATGGTGCAATAAATACATAACGTTTACCAAAATACTCGATACCTAGATGGTGAATTGCACACGTTCTGTTTTCTTAAAAACAAATAAATAAATCATAAAATAAAAGCTTGCTGCAATGCGCAACATTTTTTTATTATCTTGACGCTAAGCTGATAGACTAAGTTTTCCCAAAACCTCGGGCTATTTCTGCTAAAATACACGGGCATTATGTGTGAAAATTCTCTCACCCTCTTTTAAGATATACACATTTTTCTTTTCTTTGAAATGAACTAAGACTGTTGGTAAAATGCTGTTAGCGCTTCCTGAAAACATAGGTAATGTGTGTTAAATGCCTTAATGCTCATTGTTACAATTCACAATCATCCTCTTTTAAAAAATACAATACTTTTTTTTTCTTTCATATACACTAAGACTGCTAAAATGCTGTTAGCGCTTCCTCAAAACACTGGTAATTTGTGTTAAATGTCTTAATACTCATTATTACAATATACACAATTAATGGTGGGTGGGATTTATACCCGAGACTATAAAATATTTTCTTCCTAAAATACGTTAATACACTTTGCTAAAACATTCCGGTGATGTTTGCAAAGAGGAACAAAAATACTAAGATAGATAGATATTGTTTGATAAAATACGAGCAATTCAATAAAATGCTCAGATTCCTTATGCCAAAATACATAGAAATTTACAGCAGATATACACATAGTATTTCTGGTAACAGATAAACAATTCCTTTTGGCGTACAGACGTTGTTTTGCTAAAATACCGAATCATTTTTCTATAACACACTAACAAAGATTGGCTATAATGCACATAAGCTGTTTACTAAATTGCATCGATACTGTATGCTAAATCAATGCCAAAAGTTGTGAGATAAATTCACAGACATCATTTGCAAAAGAAAAAAAATACACATAATCTCTTCATTTAAGATTTGTTTACTAAAGTATCTTAATATTTTTTTAATTTCTCATAAGGTCGATAATATGCAAATTACTCTCAGTCGTTACAAAATGGTAATGACGCTGAAACACAGAATATGTTCGGGGTTAAATGTAGTTTTTCAAACATGGTCACGCTCGAGCAAATACTATATATACACACCAAGACACCGTGCTATATATATATATATATATATATATATATATATATATATATATATATATATATATATATATATAGGTATGGGTCAATATAAATACATATACATACATACATACATACATATATATTATATATACATATGTATATATACCATAAAATAAAAGTATTGGAAAATAAATAAAAAAAAAAAAATTACAAACTGGTATTGATCACCGGTATGAAAAACAAATATGACGCTTCACAAGAAAATGCCAGAGAGAGAGAGAGAGAGAGAGAGAGAGAGAGAGAGAGAGAGAGAGAGAGAGAGATGTAGCAAGTTCAACAGTGCAATTCAGAAATGCAATCACTCACGGTTATTCAATATTTCACCTTGATTGGCCTGCGTTACCCACTCTATTGTTTCATAAGATCTCATCATAAATAATAGAACGCCATCGGTTCGACATTGAGTGTTGAAAAGTTTCCTTCTCGCAACTCACGGACGACATTTTTATGCTTTTCTGAATTCTGGGGCGATGCATTACGAATTCGAGCAGCATGTAGGAGTTCATGGTACGTGGTACTGGAACCTTGTCGCCGACGAAGGTATTACGAAAGAAAAAAAACAAAAGTTACTCTTGGTTCAAGTCAATTTTCTGTCACCTCAGTCTGTCTTTTTTAGCTTAGGGAAACCTAATTACCAGGCAATTATAACGAGGTCTCGGAAGGTGATGTTTGTTTGGATGTTGTTTTTTTAGTTGCAAAATGTGACCTTTTTCAGTTCCAGTTTCATCAGAATAGATGCTCACCAGAACGTCAGTCGGGCAACCCCAAGCCCCCACTGTGGTGCCCTAGCACAGCAGTGGCCTCCCCAGTAAACAGGTTAAACTCACGGTCCCGGGCTGAGATCGATCTGCTGTCATGCGAATACGAGGCGAACACGTGACCACTGTACTAGCCAGGAGGCTAGAGGACAATGATTAAGATAACTTGTCACCAATTAGTTCAATTCGGAGGTAAAATGGCACAAAGCGAGTTAAATATGCGCAAGAAACTTAAAGAGAAATAAGTAAATAAAAAACGTATTTTTGGGTGAGATAGCCATATCGTCCTGATGGAAAAAATAACTGATAGAACATGCGCTCTCCACTTCTTCCTCAAATGCTCACACCACTAGTGGAAGTTAATGTGTCTATATGATTAAAATTGAACGAGAAGAACCATTCTCTAAATATGCTGGTACTAGGGTAAATGAATGCTATTGTGATCTGGGCTACATGACCTGGGGCTGATACTGGAGGTTAAGTGTCAGGGGTCAATGGGTATGACGAAATTTCCCCTATTTTTTCTTGCACAATACCGTTTTCAAAACATTATGGCTGACTGGCTATTTTTATTATTATTATTATTATTATTATTATTATTATTATTATTATTATTATTATTATTATTATTACTGGTTAAGCTACAACCTCAGTTAAGAAAGCAAGATGCTATAAGCCCAAGGGCTCCAATAGGGAAAATTAGCCCAGTGAAGAAAAGAAATAAGGAAATAAATTGAAGTAATGAACAATTGAAATAAAAATATTTTAAAAACAGTAACAACATAAAAAATAGATCTTTCACATATAAACTATAAGGAAAAAACCACAGGAACTTAAAAATGGTGGAAGAGTGTGGCCCTCAATATATCAAGTTAAAAAGAAAAGGAAAATAATTTGTCATAAACTTCCACACGAAGATGAACTTCCACGCAAAGAAATTCTTTATTTGGTTACAAACGATAACAACTATTTTTGTGGTGAATAAAAAATTATGGTTTGCTCAAAATTTGCATCATACCACTCTCTCTTTAACATTTATGATTTACTAGAATATATCTTCTAAATAGTAAGTATGAAAAGTAATAACGAGTTTAAGCAGAAAATAATTATTTTGCAACATATTGTTAGGCTTCCCGGTATTAAGATGTTAATCGTCTGACTGTAATTTCATTGATGCTTTTTTTCAAGGCTTAAAACAGGATTTTCTAGGGTTTAAAAATTACTTTCATCAATTAAAAAAAATTCACCTACACGCTAGTAAATTATGCCATCTTATTCATTCATACAATAAGGTAAATGTGATAATTATTGCTATAATTAACAATGTATATACATACATACATACATACATACATACTGTACAAAGAACAACGTATATGTGATAAAATATTGCCATTTAAGGTTATGATGACATCATGAATGAGTTGCTCTGTCTGTCGTAAATAAAGGGGCCGTTGCAACGCCAGATCAATGACAATTAATCAATCAATCGTGAAATAATCATTATGTGAGTCATGGTTAACTAATGATCAAACCAATTAAAAAAGAGACATTAATATATATATATATATATATATATATATATATATATATATATATATATATATATATATATATATATATATATATATATATAATATTCCGTCACCAGAGGTAATAATTAAAACAAGAGGCATGTTGGCTACATTGCTTATCTAATCAACTTTCATGATATTGCAGCTGTATGATGGAAGAGATTTTCTCATATATCCCTATCAAATACTTTGGCCCACTACTGTGGTCCCAGCTTGGCCCTAAGGCCATAATTCAAACATACTTGACTCTAAACTACTTGAGAATGTTTGCATCATAATCACTATACCAATAATAAATTATGTTAAAAGAACACTGTAGACATGATGTTCGGAAGCCCTATGATCCCATCATTCTAAATATATAGGGGTCTGCAGTGCACGAGGGTGAACCCGGGTTAGAAGACGGCCAAATTGAACTTGGAGTTTATTACCCATGAATTGCATTGAGAGAGAGAGAGAGAGAGAGAGAGAGAGAGAGAGAGAGAGAGAGAGAGAGAGAGAGAGAGAGAGAGAGAGAAAGTAAAAAAATGGAATTGCGTGGTTAAAGAATTCTTTAGTGTTCATGTTCGGTCTCTGCGTAATTTAATATCACATTATTCGTGGAATTGTTTTCTGGGTGTCAGACGCGTGTAGGATGAAGCGCGCAGGAAAATGATACTTCTATATATTCTATTTTACGAGAGAGAGAGAGAGAGAGAGAGAGAGAGAGAGAGAGAGAGAGAGAGAGATTCAACATGTCTAAGTACAAGAAAATCATTTTTGAAATAGAAAGTTATGTAATTGCATTTCTTTTGGTGCCATGGAGAAATACCGGAGAAACCTGGACTACTACTATCAAGATGAATGAATGAATGAATAATAAACATAAATAATAATCAAATAAAACCAATAAATCTTTAATTAATACCTTAGAATAAGAAAACAGTGGTTCTCAACAGTTCAATGATATATAAAAAAAGGACAAATGAACCATTTAAAGGTCTCACTAATTTCACAAAAAGCAGTAACTGTAAAAAAAAGCTTTACGAGTTCATAAACCACAAAGGCTTACCTACCCCTATCCCAGTCCCCTCCCTCCTTCCCTTCCCCTCTTCCCAAAGGATAGCGATACTTCTGCCTGTGCGAGATAGGGGAAACTGAGAGGGGGGAAAAAGTGGGCGTTTTCTTTGTGCAGTGTTTCCGTTGGCTGAGTCTACCCCAGAGTCCCGGACTGCCATCTGAGGGTAGTGTGCTGTTTTGGAGGAGAAGGAGGAGGAGGTGGAAGAGGAAGAGGAGGAAGAAAGAGAAGAGGAAAAAGGAGGAGAAGAAGAAGAAGAAGAAGAAGAAAGAAAAGGAGGAGGAAGAGGTAGAAGGAGGAGGTGGAAGAGGATGAAGAACAAAAATAAGGAGGAGGAGGAGGAGGAGGAGGAGGAGGAGGAGGAAGAGGAAGGAGGAGGAAGAAAAAGAAGAGGAAATTGGAGGAGAAGAAGACAAAGAAGAAGAAAATGAAGAATAGGAAAGAAAAGGAGGAGGAAGAGGAAGGAGGGGGAGGTGGAAGAGGACGAAGAACAAAAAGAAGAAGGAGGAGGAGGAGGAAGAGGAGGAAGAAAAAGAAGAGGAAAAAGGAGGAGGAGGAGGAGGTGGAAGAGGAAGAGGAGGAAGAAAAAGAAGAGGAAAAAGGAGGAGAAGAAGAAGAAGAAAAAAAGTAGAAGAAGAAGAGGAAAGAAAAGGAGGAGGAAGAGCAAGAAGTAGGGGGTGGAAGGGGATGAAGAACAAAAAGAAGGAGAAGGAGAAGGAAGAGGAGGAAGAAAAAGAAGAGGAAAAAGGAGGAGGAGGAGGAAAAAAAGGAAGAAGAGGAGGAGGAGGAGAGGAAAAGGAGGAGGAGAGGAAAAGGAAGAAAAAGAGGAAAAGGAAGAAGAGGAGGAAGAGGAAAGAGGAGGTGAAAGAAGAGGAAGAAGAAGAAAGAGGAAGAAAAAGAAGAAGAGGAAAAATGAAGATGAGGAGGAAGAGGAGGAGGGAAAGAAGGAAAGAGGAGGACAAGGGAGATGAAAAAGAAGAGGAGGAGGAACAGGAGGAGGAAGAAGAGGAAGAGGAAAAAGAGGAGGAGGAGGAGGAGGAGCGGGAGGAGGAAGAAGAGGAGGAAGAGGGATCGTAAATTTTCAGGCTATTCCCCCCAACTGCGTTATGGGTCACCCACCCACTTTAACGACGTCCCTGGACTCTTAGGGTTACGAATGAGAGAGAGAGAGAGAGAGAGAGAGAGAGAGAGAGAGAGAGAGAGAGAGAGAGAGAGAGAGAGAGAGTCAACATAAATCCGCATTCAGATGCAGGAGCTTTGATAATCAGACTCGTCGTATATAACAGAAAAAAATAAATTAATCATAAGGCAACAACAAAAATTATGGAACAGATGATCTCTTTAGAACTTCCTATTATAGGTCAACAACATATGGATTTGGTCTATTGATTAATGTCCAAAGCATCATGATCAACATTATTATTATTATTATTATTATTATTATTATTATTATTATTATTTTATTAAAAGTGATTGCTGCCTCAGTGGCGTTAATCTTGTAATTAACTTTTTCTATTGTTCTTATTATCTTCTTCTCTTCATTTGAACAATCCGTCAGTAACTGGGAAAGGGACATATCAATAGGAAGGTGATGAAGACCATATCATTCACAATTTGTCTTTAATTTATCACAACACATTGTAAAAGTACAGATAATATGTACAAAGTATAAAACACTATCACAATGTTAGTGCACACAAAGTAATTGTCACTTTTATACAAAATTTATAAATTACGTGGTGTTAAGTTTAACACATCCTTCGACTCAACCGGTTTCGAGCAGTGAGAAGGTTTTCTGCTCATTATCAAGAGTGAACTGAAATGCAGGTGTTGTTTTGATGGCTTATATACGGAGTCCTGCTACGAGATTCCATCTTCACTGGTTAAGAACCGCCCTAGGGGCGGAGACTGTTAATCCTATTGGGTGGTGGCCTCTGCCTCGCCGGGAATGTTTGTGGGTGGGATTACTGGCTCTGGTTCGGTCAGGAGATAATCCCTGTTTTGACCTTCAGCTATATCAGTCCTGTCATAGTTGTTATTGCCTGGACTATTGTTGATAGTGGACCTTATACATGTTGGCAATAAGGTCCCTTCTTGCGTGGTGTTGAGGTTAGGTCTTTGTTGTTGAATAAAAAGAGCTTCCATTATCCGGAGACGTCTACTGTCAGGGGCATGGCCGATGATTGTTACATTTTTCACTATATGCTCCCTTGTTGTCTTGAAATTATGTTTTTGGAGGCAATGCATTTTTATTGCACCCTGTTGCACGTGGCAAGATAATCTCTTAGAAAGACGCATCGTCGTCATCCCGATGTAGGTGCCAGGACATTCCTGGACGGTGGCATTTATATCGGTACACTACGTTCGTCTTTTTCAAGTCATCTTGCATGGCAGGGGGCAGGGTTGTTTTTCATTATCAAGTCTCGTGTTTTTGCTGATTGGTAATAAATTATGCCACCATTAAGGCTTTTATTCGGAGAGCCATTTCTCACTGTTCTTCGTGGAGAGGCACCCACGAGGAACTTGACAGAGTTACTAAAATTCTGGTGAATAATGGCTTCACGAATAAGGACATTAATCGGCAAATTAAAAAAGAAATCGAGAAATGGTACCAGAATGAAGGCCCTAATGATACCAACACGCCAGCAAAAATAAATCTTTACTATAAAGGCATTATGAGCGTAAACTACAACGAAGAAGAAAAGATTATGAAAAATATAATAAAAAAACAACGTTTTTGCCACGGCAGAGGATACTGAAATCAACCTCATAATTTATTACCAATCAGCAAAAACACGAGACTTGATAATGAAAAACAACCCTGCCCCTGCCATGCAAGATGACTTGAAAAAGACGAACGTAGTGTACCGATATAAATGCCCCGTCCAGGAATGTCCTGGCACCTACATCGGGATGACGACGATGCGTCTTTCTAAGAGATTATCTTGCCACGTGCAACAGGGTGCAATAAAAATGCATTGCCTCCAAAAACATAATTTCAAGACAACAAGGGAGCATATAGTGAAAAATGTAACAATCATCGGCCATGCCCCTGACAGTAGACGTCTCCGGATAATGGAAGCTCTTTTTATTCAACAACAAAGACCTAACCTCAACACCACGCAAGAAGGGACCTTATTGCCAACATGTATAAGGTCCACTATCAACAATAGTCCAGGCAATAACAACTATGACAGGACTGATATAGCTGAAGGTCAAAACAGGGATTATCTCCTGACCGAACCAGAGCCAGTAATCCCACCAAACATCCCGGCGAGGCAGAGGCCAC
>NC_090751.1:29047350-29049850 GCF_036898095.1 Palaemon carinicauda | reverse complement strand
CTCCATGGAACCGCACATTTGAACAACTTTTATTGGCGACCAAAATTCTTCACAATGAGCGAAGAGGTTTCTCGAATCATTCTGAGATCCATTTGCTCATATCCTTATATACTGTAACCTCTTAATCTGACCATTTCAATTTCACAGCAAAATCCGCCTTAAGATGTCCAAAAAACCTTTAGTTGCAAAATTCGCTTTAAGATGTCCAAAAATCTTGTTACAAAATCCGCTTTAAGATGTCCAAAAAAACTTTAGTCGCAAAATACGCTTTAAGATGTCCAAAAATCTTGTTACAAAGTTCGCTTTAAGATGTCCAAAAAACCTTTAGTCACAAAATTCGCTTTAAGATGTCCAAAAATCTTGTTACAAAATCCGCTTTAAGATGTCCAAAAAAACTTTAGTCGCAAAATACGCTTTAAGATGTCCAAAAATCTTGTTACAAAGTTCGCTTTAAGATGTCCAAAAAACCTTTAGTCGCAAAATTCGCTTTAAGATGTCCAAAAATCTTGTTACAAAATCCGCTTTAAGATGTCCAAAAAACCTTTAGTTGCAAAATTCGCTTCAAGATGTCCAAAAATCTTGTTACCAAATCCGTTTTAAGATGTCCAAAAAACCTTTAGATGCAAAATTAGCTTTAAGATGTCCAAAAATCTTGTTACAAAATTCGCTTTAAGATGTTCAAAAATCTTGTTACAAAATTCGCTTTAAGATGTCCAAAAACCTTAGTTACATAATTCGCTTTCAGATGTCCAAAAAACCTTTAGTTGCAAAATTCGCTTTAAGATGTCCAAAACTCTTGTTACAAAATTCGCTTTAAGATGTCCAAAAAGCCTTTAGTTGCAAAATTCGCTTTAAGATGTCCAAAACTCTTGTTACAAAATTCGCTTTAAGATGTCCAAAACTCTTGTTACAAAATTCGCTTTAAGATGTCCAAAACTCTTGTTACAAAATTCGCTTTAAGATGTCCAAAAAGCCTTTAGTTGCAAAATTCGCTTTAAGATGTCCAAAACTCTTGTTACAAAATCTGCTTTAAGATGTCCAAAAAACCTTGTTACAAAATTCGCTTTAAGATGTCCAAAAATCTTGTTACAAAATCCGCTTTAAGATGTCCAAAAAACCTTTAGTTGCAAAATTCGCTTTAAGATGTCCAAAAATCTTGTTACAAAATTTGCTTATAGATGTCCAAAAAACCTTTAGTTGCAAAATTCGCTTTAAGATGTCCAAAAATCTTGTTACAAAATCCGCTTTAAGATGTCCAAAAAACCTTAAGTCGCAAAATTCATTTTAAGATGTCCAAAAATCTTGTTACAAAATCCGCTTTAAGATGTCCAAAAAACCTTTAGTTGCAAAATTCGCTTTAAGATGTCCAAAAATCTTGTTACAAAATTCGCTTATAGATGTCCAAAAATCTTGTTACAAAATTCGCTTAAAGATGTCCAAAAACCTTTAGTCTCAAAATTCGCTTTAAGATGTCCAAAAATCTTGTTACAAAATCCGCTTTAAGATGTCCAAGAAACCTTTAGATGCAAAATTCGCTTTAAGATGTCCAAAACTCTTGTTACAAAATTCGCTTTAAGATGTCCAAAAATCTTCGGTTGCGTCATTTTCTTTCCTGGAGATATGCACCTCAAAATGAACATAACAACAACCACACCAACAATGGACGGAGGATTCAAGATTTCCTTCGCCATAACATTGAATAAGAAGATGAGTAAGAAAAGGTTGACACCAATGATGGAGTCACCTGATAACAACCTTATTTATGACGTTGCAGAAAAATTCCACTCCCTCTGTCCTCTATCGCAAACGAGAGAGAGAGAGAGAATATATATATATATATATATATATATATATATATATATATATATATATATATATATATACATATATATATATACATATATATATATATATATATATATATATATATATATATATATATATATATATATATATATATATATATATATATATATATATATATACTCAGAACTAGAGTAAGATTGTTGAACCAGTTCTCCATTATGGAAGTGAAGTGCACATTTTAAATTTAATTGACAGAGAAAAAGGCAGACTGATGAGATTAACTGTCTGCACATAATAGGAGTAATAAGTAGTAAAGAAAGGAGTGATAAGGAGTAAAGAAAGGAGTGATAAGGAGTAAAGAAAGGAGCGATTCATGAAAATATACAGAAAAGATGGAGTGTTTGATGGGGTTCAACTCAATAAAAGTAAGGAGAACGTTAGTCTCGTGAAAAGTGTATAAAACCTTGAAGTATTCAAGAGAATATCTATTAGATAAAATAGATATGATGTCAAAAAGGAAGAATCTTGGTGCTCGTGCAAATTGCAGGTAAGCAGCTCAATGTCTGTAAACTGGGTCGACGTGATGCTAATGAGCCTCCTAAGAAGATACATTGAAGTATTGATGTTTAAAATTTCACTGATAGTGAATGTCCTATTTGCTCTGGATCCAATTCTCTTTAGATTAACTGCATTA
>NC_090751.1:29029850-29037350 GCF_036898095.1 Palaemon carinicauda | reverse complement strand
CTCTCTCTCTCTCTCTCTCTCTCTCTCTCTCTCTCTCTCTCGGTATTAATCTAATTACCCAGTGTACCTAATTTCTGAACATATTGGTTCTCGGGATTATATCCGAACTAAACTAAAACAAAATTCTCTTCAGGCTTCGGCATGCAATTAATTCAACGCTATATTATAAATTCCTTACATTTCAGAGAATAATCATCGAGTTCTGTCATATCATAATAATTAATTAACATCAGCGATACTTCATTACAACTTCAACAATCCCAATTACCAGAATTGTATTCATATTCAGAATAATTTTGAGGGTTTTACTTATAGACTACATCACATCGTTTTGTTACCATTCCCTGTCACTAAAGGTTCCTGGTAAGAAAAATATGTTATCTGTTTGTCCATTCACTGTCTCACTAAATGCCATAAGAATCTCCCAAAGAATCTCACTAAATGCCATAAGAATCTCCCAAAGAATCTCACTAAATGCCATAAGAATCTCCCAAAGAATCTCACTAAATGCCATAAGAATCTCCCAAAGAATCTCACTAAATGCCATAAGAGTCTCCCAAAGAAGTGTTTATCAGAATTCTAATTGGACAAATCGGGACCAGAAATTTTCACAGGACTATCGTCATAATGATTCCCTAGGGTCGAGTCACGCTCAAGCTTCGTAGTTTCTTGTAGTGTCTGCAAAACCACCATCCTTGTCAGCTAAAGATTGGGATGGGGGTTCGGGGGAGCCTAGAAGTCTACTTGCTGGGTCATTAGCAGCCATTGCCTAGATCTCCCCGGTCCTAGCTTCGGTCCTAGTTTGGGCACAGGGTATATGCATATATGGTCAGTCTCTAGGTCCTAGGATATTCTCCTACTATAGTCAATTTCTTTTAGCGATGCAGATTTGCACCGACTCGCAGCGGTGCCCTTTTAGCTAGGAAAAGTTTCCTGATCGCTGATTGGTTGGACGAGATAATTCTAACCAATCAGCGATCAGGAAAATTTGCCGAGCTAAAAGGGCACCGCTGCGAGTCGGTGCAAATCTGCCTCGATAAAAGAAATGGACTATAGCTAGAGTAGTGTAACTGTCCCTCGCCTCTGATATTCATGAGTGCCCTTTAAACCTTAAACTGTGTATTTCCATTCCATTACCTACATACAAAACAAGTCAAAATTCCCCAATATGATAATCAATAAAAGTCATAACCCCCTCAAGCAGCTTCGAAATCCCAGAACATTGCAAATCCATTATGATTATACTGCGATTATCTTGGGGAGGGGGGGGGACTTCCTCCTAAACCAAAGCCCATCCCTTTTGTGTTCTGGGTAAACGCAGGTGGGGGAGGAGGCAGCAGAACAAAATGGAATTCCAAATCTGCTTAAGATTATGCGGAGGTAAGTTTAATCTCTCGCAGCCAACCATGAAATCTTGTTTGCACATTAGCGCTTGAGAGAGAGAGAGAGAGAGAGAGAGAGAGAGAGAGAGAGAGAGAGAGAGAGAGAGAGAGAGTTATAATTGCTGCAACGTATTTCGTTCATGGTATGTGGCTCAGGACTAAACGAGAGAGAGAGAGAGAGAGAGAGAGAGAGAGAGAGTTATAATTGCTGCAACGTATTTCGTTCATGGTATGTGGCTCAGGACTAAACGAGAGAGAGAGAGAGAGAGAGAGAGAGAGAGAGAGAGAGCGGGGTGCAGAATTTCGAGTCACCGCATTCCAGATAGGTTATAAGCGACGCGATATAACTATATCAAAATTCATTGGATATGTGCTGACCTAAGCAAAAGAAATTGTAACTAAAATTTCAACATAATTAAAAGTCTCCCAAGATGATAAACGTTGGAGATACAAATCAAATATGAAACTTAATTTAGGAATCGTGATTAAGTCAAGTAAAATATCACTTAAACCCCCGCGTAAAAAAAAAAAAAAAAAAAAAATCTATCTCCTTGTCCACTCTTTTCTTCCTTTCCAAGAAAATGAAATACGCCATTTAAGGTTGTTGTAACTATTTGGTAACGTTCCTGGCTGATGATCGCCAGACTGGGGTTCGAGTCCAGCTCAAACTAGTTAGTTCCTTTAGTGTCTGCAACCTCACCATTCTTGTGAGCCAAGGATGTGGGGTTTGGGATAGCATATAGGTCTACCTGCTGAGTCCTCAGCAGCCATTGCCTAACCCTCCCTGGTCCTAGCTTGGGTGGAGAGGGGGCTTAGGCGCTAATATATGGTCAGTCTCTAAACAATGTTAAAAAACGTAATTTCAATCGAAAATTTTCTGGATAAATATACTGTTCTCAGTCATATTTCAGTAAAATACAGACGACCGTAATTTTGGCCATACTTTGACTTTATCTTTTACGGGTTGGTGACCGTAATATCACTCCTTTAAGTCAAAATATCCGTTTTTAAAATGTTAATGCCTATGAACTTTCATTTCAAGATTTTTACAGTTTTTTACGGCAAATTTTTAACAGTGTACGCCTGTAGGCCATTGTCCTGCTTGTTAGTTTTTATAGTTTATATAATTTATATAGGAAATATTCATTTTGATGTTGTTACTGTTCTTAAAATATTTTATTTTTCCTTGTTTCCTTTCCTCATTGGGCTATTTTCCCTGTTGGGGCCCCTGGGCTTATAGCATCCTGCTTTTCCAACTAGGGTTATGGCTTAGCAAATAATAATAATAATAATAATAATAATAATAATAATAATAATAATAATAATAATAATAATAGGGCAATGTCAATGTCCCTAGCCTATGCCATTCATGAGCGGCCTTTAAACTTTTAAACCTGTAAACCACTGACAAAAGGGAAATACAGTTAGAACAACAACAAGAAAAAGAACTAAAAGAACAATGAAAATACAGCATGGGAGTCTCATTTGCTTCCCATGAGGCTGAGTATGCCTTTCCAGAATCAGTTAGTCGTTAAGGGCTCCCTATGTAAATTAGGTCGCTAATTTATGTGGAGATCTCTGTTCTGTTTATGCTCTTAATTGAAATGCAATAGTTCCCCTCCCCTAACGAATTACGTCAGTTTGGACATTTATGTTTAATCTCAAACGTTTCCTCTAAGAGATTTTTTTTTTTTCAGAGATCATTTTATTTTTGTTTGGATGTTTTCATTCTGGGGAAAAATTATGTTTAACAATTCTATTAAAAAGGTAAATAACTAAAAATAAAATAAAATAAAAAGTAAATACAGTCAAGTGCTAATAACCAAAAAGTTTTAAAGGAGATTTCTTAAGAAAATGAAAAAAAAAGAGATGGCAAAAATGTTCCGTACCTTATCAGAAACATAATGGACTAAGAGTAATGAACACTAATTTAATCGGATAAAATTTCCAAACAATTTTTACCTTAATAAGATTCCATGATACACCATGGCAATTCCATTGAACAAATAAAAAACATAGCGCCAAATCCAAGAAACAAATTTCAACATGAGATTCATGGTAATGATAGTTCCTCCTTATCATTTCTTAGAAGAGAATACTTTCAGGGATGCGACCTCCTATCTTCTAGGCAAGGAAAACATTTGGCATTTACGATATTATCATCATCATTATCATCATCATCCTTATTATTATTATTATTATTATTATTATTATTATTATTATTATTATTATTATTATTATTATTATTACTTGCTAAGCTACAGCCCTGGTTAGAAAAGCAGGATGCTATAAGCCCAGGGACCCCAACAGGGAAAATAGCCTAGTTAGGAAAAGAAACAAGGAAAAATAAAACATCTTAAGAACAGAAACATTAAATTAAATGTTTTCTACGTAAACTATAAAAATTCTAACAAAATAAAATAGAATAGTGATAATTAAGATATAAGTTGTTTATACCGATGAGTTATCTAAGGACAGTTAAGTTAACAATGGCGCAAGATAATTAACAAGGGAGGCGGGTGTATATCAAATTCATTCATTGAAATACTATGACTGAAACAAGCAAACGATACATTACTAAAATAGAAACAAAATTTTAGTCCCTATAGAGGATGTGTGTGTGAAAGAGAGAGAGAGAGAGAGAGAGAGAGAGAAAATTGCTGCAACATTTCGTTTATGGTATAGGGCTCAGTAGAGAGAGAGAGAGAGAGAGAGAGAGAGAGAGAGAGAGAGAGGAGAGGAGAGAGAGAGAGAGAGAGAGAGAGAATTGCTGCAACATTTCGTTTATGTTATACGGCTCAGTAGAGAGAGAGAGAGAGAGAGAGGGGGGGGGGAGAGAATTGCTGCAACATATTTCGTTCATGTTATACGGCTCAGTAGAGAGAGAGAGAGAGAGAGAGAGAGAGAGAGAGAGAGAGAGAGAGAGAGAGAGAATTGCTGCAACATATTTCATTTATGTTATAAGGCTCAGTAGAGAGAGAGAGAGAGAGAGAGAGAGAGAGAGAGAGAGAGAGAGAGAGAGAGAATTGCTGCAACATATTTCGTTTATGTTATACGGCTCAAGAGAGAGAGAGAGAGAGAGAGAGAGAGAGAGAGAGAGAGAGAGAGAGAAAGAAAGAAAAAAAAGAAAGAGAGAGAGAGAGAGAGAGAGAGAGAGGAGAGAGAGAGAGAGAGAGAGAGAGAGAGAGAGAGAGAGAGAGAAATATTTGGCGTCTGAATTGGGCGTAAAACGATAATTTGTCGATATAATTTTATGAATAAATCATAATAACAGAAGAAAGCCATCCACAAACCATTTCTGAATTTTAGACAAGTTATTATACATATTAACGAGAAATACCGAAGAATGCCAGTCTAAAGACGGATTTACACGGTCCAACGGTTCGTCGAACGTGGTTCTACATACAAGTATTTTAAAGTGAAGTTCGAGCGTGTGAACGGGGGTATCTGTTTGTCGAACACATTTGTCCAACAGTTCGAAGAGTCAGTTCTCGCCAGACTTTTGTGGGCGGGGCTTCATTACCCACTATCCTTATGCATTTATGGCTGACTCCCCTTCTTCGGACCGTTTGACAAGCAGGTTCGACGATCGGGTTCAACGAACCGTTCGACAGTGTAAACCCACCTAAGTTTCAACTGTATTTCTCTCGTTCTAGAAATAGAAAACGATGTTAAGAATATCAACCAAAAATTTTAGACCAGCAGCAGAATTAGGTCCAAAAGCAATATCTTTTAAATAAATGGAATCCTGACAGACGAGGCAAGCATTTCCACAAAATTCGTAAGCTAAAACAAGGTCAGATTAATTGACTTCCACAGATTAAAAAGAGAAGAGAAATTGCATATTTATTACCATAGCCAGTTAGCTCCAAAAGGAATTTGATGGAAAATTTTTAATAATTTTTTAATCACTTATATGAAAGTAAGAAATTCATCATATACTAGCGTTGAGGTAGCTTTGTGGTAGCGTTCTTGCCTGGTGACTGCCAGACTGGGGTTCGAGTCTCCCTCAAACTCGTTAGTTCCTTTGGTCACTGCAACCTCGCCATCCTTATAAGCTAAGGATGAGGGTTTTAGGGGGAGCCTATAGGGCTATCTGCTGAGTCATCAGCCGCCATTGCCTGGCCCTCCTTGGTCCTAGCTTGGGTGGAGAGGGGGCTGGGGCGCAGATCATATGTAATATGGTCAATCACTAGAGCACTGACCAGCTTGACAGGGCAATGTCACTGTACCATGCCTCTGCCATTCATGAGCGACCTTTAAACCTTTTAACCTTATGGTTGTTCCTGTGAACAAATGGAAAATTTATTGCCATGCCCTAAAAGGCCCAAAAATGAGATTCATGGCAACCTCTGTTCCTTCTATTGATGCCTCGAAAACAAAGCTTTGGAGGCGGCAAGGTCCCACCTAAACCAAGCAAACATTTGGCATTCCTGATAAGCAAAATTAGAATATGCATTATTTATATCAATGATTTATTGAAGGCCAACGGTGTTAAAGATGGTTCTATATAATCAACAATGAAGAAGTAAATTATTATTATTATTATTATTATTATTATTAATATTATTATTATTATTATCATTATTATTATTATTACTTGCTAAGCTACAACCCTAGTTGGAAAAGCAGGATGCTATAAGCCCAGGGGCTCCAACAGGGAAAATAGCCCGGTGAGGAAAGGAATAAAAGTAAAAATAAAATATTTAATGAAGAGTAACATTAAAATAAATATCTCCTATATAAATTAAATTGATTCATTCAAAATATTCTGACTTAGGCAATCAAATTATGAGTTACTTAGATATCTTTAAAATTGAAAGATTCCAAAAATGGGGAAACAAAAGAAATAAGAGATTTAATTTTAAAAAGTCCTTAAAAGTATAGTTAATAAACCAATAAACAAAGAAGAGCTTAATAAAGAGGAAAGACTCATTATCTTCATGTCCACTCTCTCTCTCTCTCTCTCTCTCTCTCTCTCTCTCTCTCTCTCTCTCTCTCTCTCTCTCTCTCTCTCTCTCTCTCTCTCTCTCTCTCTTCTTCTTCTTCATTAATGGAGACTTCTGGTTTGTTGCTTCTCTTGGGTCGAGTCTCTCTCTCTCTCTCTCTCTCTCTCTCTCTCTCTCTCTCTCTCTCTCTCTCTCTCTCTCTCTCTCTCTTTGTTTCCTCCACGGAAGTGAAATTTAAGAGTATTGTCGAAATGAAAATAAGAAGAAGAAGAAGAAGAAGAAAAGGGAAATAAAACTCACCAGCATTGTTGAAATGAAAATAAAGGTTAAAGATAGAAGAAGAAGAAGAAGAAGAAGAAGAAGAAGAAGAAGAAGAAGAAGAAGAAGAAGAAGAAGAAGAAGAAGAAGGAAAAAAAATGCAAATACACCGGTCTGTGTCGTTTGGACGAGCCTCAGTATGCCATTTTGAGAATCAGTTTGTCGTTAGGGGGTCCTATGTAAATTAACTTGCTAATTTATGTTGATATCTCTATTCTGTTTAGCTCTTATTGAAATGCAATATATCCTCTCACAAGAAATATTTAATCTCAAACGTTTCCTTCATGAAATGTTTTTTTTTTCTTTAATACATATTTTATCGTGTTTCTTGATGAAACCAGAGAAGGATTGGAGGGAAAGCTGGAGAAATGGAGAGAGGAATTGGAGAGCAGAGGGCTAAAGATCAGTGCATACATTTGCTGGGTGAAATAGTAAAGAGGAAAGATAAATTCAAGTGCCTAGTATCATACGTGGAGGAAAACAGCAGAGCTCCAAATGGAAGTGAACGGTAAAATTCAAGCTGGATAGAATAATTGGAAAAGAATGTCAGGAGTGTTGTGTGATCGAAGGATAAACTTAGAGTTAAAGGGAAAGGTACAGAAAACTGTAGTGAGACCTGCCATGACATAAGGTGCAGAGACCTGGCTCATGAAAAAGATCTTTGAGAAGAAAATGGACGTTGCAGAGACGAGAATGCGAAGATGGATGGCTGGGATCACGAAACTGGAATAAGGATAGGAATGACTCGGTAATGAGAACAACAAAGGTTATAGAGGTGTCAAAGAAAATCCAAGAAAAAAGACTCCACTGGTTTTGGCCCGTAATGAGCAGAGACCAGGAGTATGTTGAGA
>NC_090751.1:28999850-29027350 GCF_036898095.1 Palaemon carinicauda | reverse complement strand
CAAAATAAATAACAGATAAACTATAAACCAAGACTGATCTAAAGCTGATCATCGAAAAAAAATTTTCAAAGTCTGTTTATAAATTCCATTCCTTTAGTCTACACTGTTAGTTAATTTCGTTCTCAATCTATTTTATCATCGTTTAGGCGGTTTATCTATTCAGTAATTTAATTATAATTAAGAGTTCGTGTTTATTGAGCGATATTGTTCCGCATAACTGTTCCTAATTGAAATTTCGACTTTACTTATTGCTACGAGCATTACAAGATGAGATATCGCACAATATCACAAAATGAGACTGGAAGAGAAATCCAGAAGCACTGTCTGCATGGAAAGAGATGACGCGACAAGCCATTTTCTCCTTTACTGCAGCCTATCTGAAGGACCAGAAGCCTGAAGGAGCTTCCAAATTCCTAGCATACCGTCCATATACAATATAACTCTTCTCTGGTCCTGTCACACAGGTCAAATTGCCTTGACAGCAGCACACGCTCTGAATAAACACTACAACTGCTTTACGATGCGATCAATTGGCCCTCATAACACCACCAATCTCAGCTAACTGCTCGGGGCAGCACCTATTCCAGGTGGGACCGTCGTCAGAGTTAGTCTACGGAGTAGAAAGCCAAACTTGCCCTGCTCCAACCCCGCTCTTTAGACCCATCAGACGTTGAAGACGCGATGGAGGAGGCGCTAAACTCCCCAAAAATCAGGACACATGTGGCGCCGGGAGCCTAATTCCTTTACTTAAGCAAGTGGGCCGTTAAGAAGACCCTGATGGCGGAATACGAAGCATTTACCGGGGATTCATTCCAGCCTCTAAGAGCCTTGGAGCAGATATCCAATTTCGGGAAAGCACCTATGGATGGGCACCGATAATTCATGGCTAAAACTCTCTCAACAGCATTCTCTTTCTGTTCCAGGTCTCTGCGCCGCTGGAACAAATCGTGAAACACCAGGCTGCTTGGAAAGCAGGGTCATTCCAGGAACGTCTTTCCAGGAATAACGAGGTTGCTTTGTTTTGGTATTCTTTTGCGTTTATTTTTTTCTTTGCTTACTATTTTTATATATAAAAAAATAAACGCTTTTCTCAAACAAATCTTTATATTTTGCTCCTTGCTTATCAGCTTTAGACAATTTAAGCAAGCTACATATGAAGATTGCCATTTTGAATAATAATAATAATAATAATAATAATAATAATAATAATAATAATAATAATAATAATAATAATAATAATAATAATAATAATAATAATAATGCAAAGGAATACGAGATTACATTCTTACCCGTTTTAATGTTTATGCTAACAGTGTCAAATCCATGAACATAAACAAATCAAAATTGTCGTATAGGAAGGGTCATGGATGGAGTTATAATTCGACATATATTTCATTTCAAAACAAAACCTGACCTAGAAAAATACACAAATCGTGTATTTACTTAATAACATTGTAAGTAATTTTTCCCTTAAACCCGGGAGAATTTTTTTTGAATTCTATAATTTTCTAATGATTCTAAATTAAGCAAAACCCTTTTTCTTGCGAGTATTTTAGGCTTTCATTTCCAGAAGTAGGATAACCTGACGTTAATCTGAAATGGGAAATGGAAAAGTATCTACGCCATCGTACTAGGAGAAAATTTACTTGAAAGCACATAAAGCTATCCTCGACGATGAAGATGAATCCACTTTACAAATCGGTTTCAAGTCAAGATTTTCCGAAATACTGCAGTTCTGTAAAATCCCATACCCGCACCACACAAAATCCCACATGTACTAAAACATAAACTCCAAAATATTCGGAATACAGAATATAATTGCCACATTCACAGTCCTAATATCGACATTGTCTTACCAGCTCCCCCCCCCCCACCCCCCCCCCCACACACACAATTACACTTAACAAAATCCCACATGTTCTAATACAAAAATATCGGGAATACAGAAATAACTATCACACTCACAGTCCTAATACATACATCGTTTTTTCAATTTAGATAATAAAACTTACTTAAAACGCCCATTAGAAAATATAAGAAATATATACATCCAAAGGAAATCATAAATGAAAAATATAATTTCAGCTGACAGCGAAACCTGTTCGGGTCGTGTAAAAGATATGTCCGATTATCAAGAAAATTCTGCTGTAATGTGTGAAACCAGCATCATCCTGTCGGGTAAAATCATGCCCTTTGGAAGTCCTGACCTGGAGGAAGCCAAGGACGGAAAACTTGATGTTCTTTACTTGCTTATACCCGATGAAATGTAAAAAGAAAAGTGAGGGTCTAACCACAGATGATGAACAAGCCAATAAGGGTTGAAAACTCACCCTTATACGTCTCTTCTAATTCCGTTTATTACTTGCCAATAACTATTTATATATCTTGAACCTAATGTTTGGTATAACTTTGCCTCTAATGTTTTGTGTACATGACCTGCCTCTAATCATGTTTAATCTAACTTCCTTTGAATGTTTTATTTAACATATTAATATTTTGTATAACCTGGCTCTAATGTTATACATAACTTACGTTCAATATTTTTTTAATTAATTACCCGTAACGTTTTATACAACTCGCCTCATATGTCCTATACCTATACCACTTATGTGATCTAAAATACCATCGTTCGAAGATAAAAACGTTCTAGGAGACGACACGTAACAACTTATAAAAAAAAAAAAAAAAAAAAAAAAAAAAAAAAATCTCAGACGAAGCAATCACTTCTGTACTACTTCAGGCATCACAGTCTTATTGTTATCATTGTTTCCTGGATTATAGTAGGAAAAAAAATAAAATAAACTCCGTAAGAGCATGCAATATATTTTATTGTTTACGGGAATAATTTACCATACGGCATTGTTTAAGCTAAAACGTTACCTAATGTATAAGAAAGGCAGAAAAACTGCATGAAATATTCTACCATATTGGTCAGCTAATCCTTTTATGTGTCCATTTGGGAGGCTGATTTTTTTTTTACTATATAAGCTAACTTAGCTTTACGTACCCACGCACGCAAGCACGCACCCATGCACACACAAACATATATATATATATATATACATATATATATATATATATATATATATATATTATATATATATATATATATATATATATATATTATATATAATAAATATATATATACAGTATATATATATATATATATATATATATATATATATATAAATATATATATATATATATATATAAATAAATATATATATACAGTATATATATATATATATATATATATATATATATATATATATATATATATATATATATATATATATATACAGTATATACATACATACATATATATATATATATATATATATATATATATATATATATATATATATATATACATCTGCGTGTATGTGTGTACATGTGTGCGTGTGTGTTTCAATCATTTCATAACATATATATATATATATATATATATATATATATATATATATATATATATATATATATATATATATATATATATGACTTATCTATTTAATGCTGTTACTGATCTTAATATATTTCACAACTTATATTTCTCATCTATAGTTTATTCGTTAATTCTCCATTCCATTTACATAATGAGTGGCTCTCCCTGTTATAGCCCCTGGGCTTATACCATTCTGCATTTCCTATTAAGGTTGTAATTTCGTTAATAGAAGTAATAATAATAATAATAATAATAATAATAATAATAATAATAATAATAATTACTAGAAAACACTCTGAGTGCGGACCTCCGCCACGGCAGCTTATTTCTCGAAACCAGCTTGCCTTTCCCAGAATCAATCTAGACCGTAGGCGTATTTAAAGTCTGTGTGACAACCACACACGAACTTAGGGTTAATTCGGTTGACCTTTTGCTTGACCTTGACCTTCGACCTAGAACTTTCAAACTTGAATCACTTACACGACTCAACATAAAAATTAATCCCTGAGAGTTTGACTATTCTCTGAGTAATTTTGTGGCCAGGAAGTTGTTCACAAACAAACAAACATACAAACAGGCAAACAGGGGCGAAGAAGAAGAAGAAGAAGAAGAAGAAGAAGAAGAAGAAGAAGAAGGATTTGCGAGAGAAATACTATGCTGATGATGTTATTGTATAATCAAAACGCAGTGAAATCATATAAAGAATCCGCGACCAATATTTGAAAGATTCCGTAAAATGAAATAATTGATATTGACCAGGCTGACATGAGTCTTTTTATAGCTTATATATGACATATTTGTTTTTGACGTTGTTAACGGTTTATATAGGACATATCTGTTTTGACGTTGTTACTGTTTTTAGAATGATTTATTGTTAATTTATTTACATCATTTATTTATTTCCTTATTTCCTTTCCTCACTTGGCTATTTTTCCCTGTTGGTGCCCTTGGGCTTATAGCATCTTGCTTTTCCAACTAGGGTTGTAGCTTGGCAAGTAATAATAATATTAATAAACGGACCAAACATAAAAGCATAAAAATTTCCTAAAATTGTGAATTCAATATCGGTATGAAATCGACACACAAAACCGAGCTATCAATCATGAAGGGATTACTTGACTGACCTGGAATTTCTGGCTGGGCTCACAACTTATTCAGGGGACGTTGGTTGACTCGTAGTTGAATATTCCCCCCAGGAAAGACAAGAATCGTAAATATTGGGCATAATTGGAATGGGTTCGGCAATTCAAATTGAAAATGGATGTGGAAATAAGATGGATTTTAAAGTTGAACCTAGAGAAGGTTTGGTGGCGGTATTATTATTATTATTATTATTATTATTTAATCAATAATTATTACCATTATTATTATTGTTGTTGTTGTTGTTGTTGAATAATAATAACAATAATAATAATAATATTATTATTATTATTATTATCATTATTATTAATATGATTAATCATGGTTGTTATTATCATTAACATTAAAATAATAATAATAATAATAATAATAATAATAATAATAATAATAATAATAATAATAATAATAATAATAATAATAATAATTATAACAAAAATAATAATAATAATAATAATAATAATAATAATAATCATCATCATCATCATCAGCACCATTATTATTATTATTATTATTATTATTATTAAAAGCTACGCTACAACCCTAATTGGAAGAGCAAGATGTTATAAGCCCAAGGGCTCCAACACGGAAAAATACCAAAGTGAGGAAAGGAAACCAAGAAATAAATAAAATACAAGCGAAGAATATACAATTAAAATTAAATATTTCAAGAACAGTAACAATATTAAATTAAAGACATCACATATAAACTATAAAAATTTCAAAAACAAAAGCAAGAGGAAGGGAAATGAATTAGAACAACATGCTCGAATGTCCCCCCAAAGCAAGAGAAACTAATCCAAGACAGTGGAAGGCCAAGGTGCATAGGCTATGGCACTACCTGAGACCAGGGAACAACGGTTCGATTTTGGAGTGTTCTTCTCATAGAAAGACAAATAAAATTTAGGAATTGAATGAAAAGTGACAAAAAGAAACCGACAAACTGTTAAAACAGGGAGATATGAATAATAAGGATAGGTAGGCTAAACCTCTTCATGCTTGTTTGGTAAATTTACCCAAATACAGAGTAATTTCCGTGTTTATTTAAAAACAGCAAGAAGTTACAATTCTCCTTAAATGTATGCCGTGAGTATAAAGAAATTAATAAATAGATATATATACAAAATAAGTAAAAAAGAGATAAATGGTTACATATAAAATAGGTATAAAAAAAGATAGATAAATGGATATATCTAAAAAATAGTCCAGGAAACAAAAAAAAAAAAAAAATACCTAATAACACGGGTACAATAAATCTATAGTTTATTTGAAGCACGTTACGGATTATTGTCGCAGCAATAGAAATTATCATACCCAAAGAATATACTCGTATTGTTTTATCTAAGCTTTAACTTTTAACATAAGATAAGTATTAACCGCACGTAAATTACATCTGATTTTAAAGTCACGAAATTACCCAAGATTTATATTAAACGAATGAAGTAGACCCAAACAATAAAATTAGGTTGGAGTTCATATAAGACTTTTTCGGGCCTTCAACCATTTCAACCTTTACTACAGTTACAGGCTGTTACGGACCAAGAGCCCGTGTTGGCAAAACCTTTTTGCTAGCTATCTACCTAAAAAAAAGTTAAATACGTTGGTACTCATTTAAGACATTTTTTTTTTATGTCCTAAACCATTACAACCTTTATTTCAGTTACGGACATTTACAGAGCAAGAGGCCGTGTTGGCAAAACATTTTTGCCAGATATCAACCTAAAAAAAATTTAATTATGCTGGTGACCATAGACTTTTTTTTTTTATGCCCTCAATCATCATAAGCTTTATTTCAGTTACGGACTATTACACAGCAAGAGTCCGTGTTGGCAAAACATTTTCGCCAGCTATCTAGTATAAAAAAAAGTTTCCCGGTGAACTCCCTATTGACAAATGAAACTCTGCACTTCCCTCACGGGTTGACAATCCATTTTGGAAAGGCTGTCTCTGACAGATGAAGTGTCGAACAACCAACGAAGCTCTATTCAAAATTGGGTTTCATTTTGCTTCGGTTTGTGGCGAGATATTAGCATGTTGATAACTCACTAATTTTGTTATCTTCTGAGGAGAGAGAGAGAGAGAGAGAGAGAGAGAGAGAGAGAGAGAGAGAGCGCGCATTGTCTTCCTTAGCTTGAATTTGTCATCGCAACGTTTTTAAGAGGTACTTTACCTTAATGCCCACAGAAATGCATGTATCTGAGAGAGAGAGAGAGAGAGACAGAGAGAGAGAGAGAGAGAGAGAGAGAGAGAGAGAGAGAGAGAGAGAGAGAGAATATTTCAATTGATAGCTCGCTGATTCTGTTAGCTTGAGAGAGAGAGTGAGAGAAAATATTTCAATTGATAACTCGCTGATTTTCTTAGCTAGAGAGAGAGAGAGAGAGAGAGAGAGAGAGAGAGAGAGAGAGAGTGAGAGAAGAATATTTCAATTAGAAAGCGAGCGATACAAATCATAAAGGGATCAACTGGCAAAACAGTTATGAAGTCCATGTCCTTGACATTAGTGAAAACCATCCTCTTACTCTGTATAAATTAACATAATATGAATTTACCCATTACTAACTGCATATTTCAACCATGAGGAACGTTGATTACTTTGACGCAATCTAAAACATATCAGACAACGTTTTATGAAGTTAGACACCTCTCTGGTTCAGCGTTTTGTCTCTGTTGTCAGATAACGTTTCATTAAGCTCAGGCAACTCTTTGGTTCAGCGTTTTGTCTCTGTTATCAGATAACGTTTCATTACGGTCTGGCAACTCTTTGGTTCAGCGTTTTGTGTCTGTTATCAGATAACGTTTCATTAAGTCAGACACCTTTCTGGTTCAGCGTTTTGTCTCTGTTATCAGATAACATTTCATTAAGGTCAGATAACTCTTTGGTTCAGCGTTTTGTCTCTGTTATCACATAACGTTTCATTAAGGTCAGGCAACTCTTTGGTTCAGCGTTTTGTCTCTGTTATCACATAAAGTTTGATTAAGGTCAGGCAACTCTCTGGTTCAGCATTTTGCCTATGTTATCAGATAACGTTTCATTAAGGTCAGGCAACTCTTTGGTTCAGCGTTTTGTCTCTGTTATCACAACTCTTTGGTTCAGCGTTTTGTCCCTGTTATCACATAACGTTTTATCATGGTCAGGCAACTCTCTGGTTCAGCGTTTTGTCTATGTTATCAGACATGTTAAAAAAGGTCAGGCGACTGTCTACATCAGCGTTTAGTCGCTTCTGAAATCCATTTGATGCAGATTATTTTAGTTAATTTAACTATGCAAACATTTCTCAAGAGAATATCATGCAGCTTTTGGAATGGATTGTTCATCCGACATAAGCCTGCCCTTTACAGAATTGGACATATAAAAAGTTGGACTGATATGTCACAAGGTCCTAGTATTCCACCCTCAGATGTGCCATTACAATTCCATATATAAAAGAACACCTATGCATCCTCAGATGTTCCATTACAATTCTCAGATATTCCAAAGATAATTTTTTAGAAATCAAAACCAAAAGAACCTCAGATGTTCCATTACAATTCTCAAAATAATATTGCAAAGAAATTTTTTTTTCAAAATTCGGAACCTCAAAAACCTCATTTGTCCCATTTCAATTCTCAAAATAAATGTCCATAGATAAATAAAAAAAAAAATCGGAACTTATGCATCCTCAGATGTCCCATTACAATTCTCAAAATAATACTCCAAAGATTTTTTTTTTAATCAGAACCTAAAGAATCTCAGATTTGCCATTACAATTCTCAAAATAAATATCCATACATAAATTAAAAAAAAAATCAGAACCTATGGAACCTCAGATGTTCCATTACAATTCTCAAAGCAACATCCCAAATAAAAATAAAAAATAAAACAAAAATCGATTTCATTCATAACCTATGGAAATTGATTATTCAAGAGAAACTTTAGATGGCTCCGAAATGAATCTCTCATATCCTTAAATAAACTTAAAAATTCTCTAAATTCCCTTTGTCGCCCTTCCAGGATTGAGCTAAACGCAGAGGAAAAAAATAATAGACTTTATAACTGCTCCGGCATGAATAGCAATCTAATATCCTATATCCACGCGTCGTGTGACAGCCTTAGGGAGGGATTTAGTCTGAATGAAGTTCTCAAAACTCATTTCGTTGGACTAACAGAGAGAGAGAGAGAGAGAGAGAGAGAGAGAGAGAGAGAGCTATATGGATCCCCAGGAATAATGTACATAACTGCAAATCTTGGATGAATATTGCACTGTTAAATTCTCCAGATATTATATATATATATATATATATATATATATATGTACAGTATATATATATCTATATATATACATGTATATATATATCTATATATATATATACTATGGATATATATATATACATATATACTGTGTGTATGTATATATATATATATATATATATATATATATATATATATATATATATGTATATATATATATATATATATATATATATAATATATATATATATATTAAATCTGGAGAATTTAACAGTGCAATATTCATCCCAGATTTGCAGTTATGTACTATATATATATTATATATATATATATATATATATGTATATATATATATATATATATATATATAAACTATATATATATATATATATATATATATATATATATATATATATATATATATATATAATACATTTCATACACAAAACTTGCATCACAGCTACCACGAACACTGAACATGGCAGGAAGATATAATCTAATGCTAAAACCACATAATGTTACGTATTTGTATCTCAATTCAGATCACTACATTTAGACGATGAAGTCTGTAAAATTGATTTGGGTCGAAAACAATTACGAATATCATTGTTGAATCACTCTTATTCCATTCGACAATAAGTCAGATGGCTTTCTCTATTGGTGAACACTTGCTATGCTCGTAAAATTTATAATTAAATTTTTTTTTTTTTTCAGATACCTATCTTGTTTCTATTTAAAGCAGAATACCAATGTCCATTCCCGTAATGACATTATGTCCATTACAGTTATGACGTCAAAGTTCATTACATTTATGGCCTCAATGTCCGAGCCAGTTATGATATGTCATTACATGCTTGATACTCTGAGATATTTATTCTATTAGATATGTCATGTGGAATGCCTGAATATAACAATAGGTTCGGGTTGACGTCATTTATATAATTCTGTTATAACAATGTGTAATGGATTTTAGTTGAACGAAGCATAAATATTCATCATGCAGTAATTTAAACAAGTTTATAAACAAGTTTAAAGTGTTTTCATCCATTATGTTAATATTAAATTGTACAGAATCTTAACAAAATTACTTCTTTTACAGTACTTGAAAAATGAGTTAGACAATACTATTTTACGTAACCTTGCATACGTGTGCGCACTCACTCGAATGTGTGTGGTTGCATGTGTGTATGTGTTTAAAATTCCAAATGAAAACCATGTAAGACCACTACAAAGCTGTCTTACTAGATGTAACCAACATCCAATTCTCAAGCAAGTACGGCATTTCCACCATACGAGCTCGCACGAGAGGAGAAAGCACCCCCCCCCTCCCCCCCCCTCCCCCCCCCCCCCCACCCGTCCACCCCCATCGAATAACCCCCTTCTAAGGCGTAGAGAGAGAAATTGAGTTTTCCTTCGTTCCCCGTCTCATTTGGAGGTCGTGGCCCTATCATTCCCATCCAGAACCAGGTGATATCTGATGATACCAGATCGTAGGGAGATTGCTCTGTCCGTGTTGTTATTCGAGTCGGACAGACGACGGCAGTTCCTAAAGGCTTTACCACGTTGGCCCTAAATTGAACTAATTGGCTTCGCCGACTCTCGACAAACAGCACCGCTGGAATATCGCCAATTGAGGAGATGGGAATGGAAGGATGAGAAGTGGGACCGGTAGGAGAATAATAAGGAGGAGATGCAGATGAGACGGAGAGGTATGAGTGAGGGAAGAGTAAGAGAATGGAGATGAGACGGAGAGGTAGGAGTGAGGGAAGAGTAAGAGAATGGAGATGAGACGGAGAGGTAGGAGTGAGGGAAGAGTAAGAGAATGGAGATGAGACGGAGAGGTAGGAGTGAGGGAAGAGTAAGACAATGGAGATGAGACGGAGAGGTAGGAGTGAGGGAAGACTAGAGAATGGAGATGAGACGGATAGGTAGGAGTGAGGGAAGAGTAAGAAAATGGAGATGAGACGGAGAGGTAGGAGTGAGGGAAGAGTAAGAGAATGGAGATGAGACGGAGAGGTAGGAGTGAGGGAAGAGTAAGAGAATGGAGATGAGACGGAGAGGTAGGAGTGAGGGAAGAGTAAGAGAATGGAGATGAGACGGAGAGGTAGGAGTGAGGGAAGAGTAAGAGAATGGAGATGAGACGGAGAGGTAGGAGTGAGGGAAGAGTAAGAGAATGGAGATGAGACGGAGAGGTAGGAGTGAGGGAAGACTAGAGAATGGAGATGAGACGGATAGGTAGGAGTGAGGGAAGAGTAAGAGAATGGAGATGAGACGGAGAGGTAGGAGTGAGGGAAGAGTAAGAGAATGGAGATGAGACGGAGAGGTAGGAGTGAGGGAAGACTAGAGAATGGAGATGAGACGGAGAGGTAGGAGTGAGGGAAGAGTAAGAGAATGGAGATGAGACGGAGAGGTAGGAGTGAGGGAAGAGTAAGAGAATGGAGATGAGACGGAGAGGTAGGAGTGAGGGAAGACTAGAGAATGGAGATGAGACGGAGAGGTAGGAGTGAGGGAAGAGTAAGAGAATGGAGATGAGACGGAGAGGTAGGAGTGAGGGAAGAGTAAGAGAATGGAGATGAGACGGAGAGGTAGGAGTGAGGGAAGACTAGAGAATGGAGATGAGACGGAGAGGTAGGAGTGAGGGAAGAGTAAGAGAATGGAGATGAGACGGAGAGGTAGGAGTGAGGGAAGAGTAAGAGAATGGAGATGAGACGGAGAGGTAGGAGTGAGGGAAGAGTAAGAGAATGGAGATGAGACGGAGAGGTAGGAGTGAGGGAAGAGTAAGAGAATGGAGATGAGACGGAGAGGTAGGAGTGAGGGAAGAGTAAGACAATGGAGATGAGACGGAGAGGTAGGAGTGAGGGAAGACTAGAGAATGGAGATGAGACGGAGAGGTAGGAGTGAGGGAAGAGTAAGAGAATGGAGATGAGACGGAGAGGTAGGAGTGAGGGAAGAGTAAGAGAATGGAGATGAGACGGAGAGGTAGGAGTGAGGGAAGACTAGAGAATGGAGATGAGACGGAGAGGTAGGAGTGAGGGAAGAGTAAGAGAATGGAGATGAGACGGAGAGGTAGGAGTGAGGGAAGAGTAAGAGAATGGAGATGAGACGGAGAGGTAGGAGTGAGGGAAGACTAGAGAATGGAGATGAGACGGAGAGGTAGGAGTGAGGGAAGAGTAAGAGAATGGAGATGAGACGGAGAGGTAGGAGTGAGGGAAGAGTAAGAGAATGGAGATGAGACGGAGAGGTAGGAGTGAGGGAAGACTAGAGAATGGAGATGAGACGGAGAAGTAGGAGTGATAGAAGAGTAAGAGAATGGAGATGAAACGGAGAGGTAGGAGTGAGGGAGGAGTAAGAGAATGGAGATGAGACGTAGAGGTAGGAGTGAGGGAAGAGTAAGAGAATGGAGATGAGACGGAGAAGTAGGAGTGATAGAAGAGTAAGAGAATGGAGATGAGACGGAGAGGTAGGAGTGAGGGAAGGCAAGGGAATACAAACGAGACGGAAACGGAGTGAGGGAAAGTTAAAATAATAGAGATGAGACAGATATGTATGAGTGCCGGAAGGATAATGACATAGAGATGATATGACAGGGGTAGGAGTGAGGGAAGGGTAAGAAAATAGAGGTGAGAAAGACAGGTAGGAGTGAGGAAAAGGGAAAAAGTGGAGTTAAAGAGAAAAGATGTATGAGTAAATTAAGGAAATATATGAGTAAATGGAGGAGGATAAATAAATGTAAAAGGAGGAGAATGGTAAGATTAAAGGAAAAAGAATTGGCAAGAGTAAATTGAGGAAGATGACGAAAGGTACGAAAAAGAAATAAAAGAAAAGCGACAGTTCAGGAAGATGATGCTGATAACGAAGGGGATATAGAAAGAAGGACGAATAAGGGGAAAGCAAGAATGTCGAATGGGTTAGAAATGGAGGAGTAGAGTAAAGATTAAAGAGAAGAGAAAGGAGAAGTAAGATTGATTAGAACTGAAGATGACAGATGTATTGAAAGAAAAACATAAGGATATAAATACAGATTGATGAATAAAATAGGGAATTAACGATAAAGTAATGGAGAAGGAAAAAATGAGATGGAATATCAATCTAAAAGTTAAATAAGCAGGAATATAGGAAATATGAATACGTAGGGAGCAATAACGAGAGGAATGGGGGAATAACAAGTTCAGATGATAGTAAAGATAATTTGATTAAAAGGGAATAAGCACGAGCGCGAGAGCACACACTAATACACACACACACACACACACACACACATATATATATATATATATATATACATACAGTATATATATATATATATATATATACATATATATATACATATATATATATATATATATATAATATATATATATATATATATAGAGAGAGAGAGAGAGAGAGAGAGAGAGAGAGAGAATTTTCATGATATGAAGATAAACAAAATGAAATGTGAAAAATAATCCATGGACAAAGTAGCAAACAACAAAGAGTATTGAACAACTGCACTAATAATAATGATAACATAGATAGGAATAATATTTTTACTAATAATAATTTTCTTTTTTCATTTTCATTAGTAATTTAATAAAAAAGAACCAAATAACGAAACATTGATACAAAATGTACACCAATGCAGTTTGAACGGTTGAACTGATGTAAAATAAAGTGCCTGAATAAAAATGTATAACGTAAACATAACGGAAAGGAAATGGATAGAGTTTGCGATAGACTGAAGGGGGAAAAAGATCAAAGAAACACGAAATCATAAGAGACAGATTGTTTCAAGAAATAAATAAATAAATAAATAAATAAACGTGAGGGGCATTCAGTAGAGCACAGAACTCCACCGGAGCAGCTTATTTTTCGGCCTTTTGCTCGACCTTGACCTTTGACCTTAACATGTATCTATTGGCATGGATTTTCATACACTAAAATATGAATCAAGTTTGAAGTGTCTGTGACAAGGATGTCTGAACTTATGGATGATTACGTGAATTGGACATTTTGCTTGACCGTGACCTTGACCTTCCAAAATATAATAGCTTTCAGCTTTTTACGCAACACTTAATCCCTGCAAGTTTCATTACTCTACGATTAAAATTGTGTCCAGGAAGCTGCTTATAAACAAATACACACACACAAACAAACATATAAACAGTGGCAAAAATATAACCACCTTCCAACTTCGTTGGCGGGGGGTAAAAAGGGGGGAAGAGAGACGCGATAGACAACTCTGTAACATTAATTGTAACTGAAAAAAAAACTATAATTTTCTGGTTATATAAGAAAATAAGGTTTTTTGGTAGTGTCATTAAGGGTATACCCATTGCTCACAGATCTTCCATATTCGTTGGTGCATCTGCTATATCTAACCGGAGAGAATGATAAAGTCTGACTGTACACTAGATATCTTTAACAAGATTATAGCAATTTCGTGGATGTGGCAAAACGTTAATTCCTCGTGGAACAGAGTGGGAAAGAAAGGTCTTTTGCTTCCTGTGTTAAAGGTGGTGTGTTGTTGAACATTTGCAGGAAAGTGTTTTATTATTTATAGCTGTGTATAGTATGTTCAAACTAAAAACGGTATATATAATATATATATATATATATATATATACACACATATGATTACTATATAAACGCAAATGGAACAGTGACGATGACATATCAATGCATTTAAAGTTAAAAGATACCAATTGGTTTTGAAATTAAAATTACTATAAAGTAAAGTTTATTGCTGACCACAAAAATATATGATTAAAAATATCATTATTTTAGCAAAAGAAATAATAATCATCAACTAATTCTTATCTACAAATCAAGAGGAAACTCAATTTACCTTAAAAGGCGACCTTCATTATGGCTTATTTCACAAAACATGGAGAGCAATATTTTCAGGGTAGTAAAATATCAAACTTATCCTTTTTTATCTAAGAATTAAAGAATTTACAAAACTATAAGCACCAATACGCAGAGAGAGAGAGAGAGAGAGAGAGAGAGAGAGAGAGAGAGTTCATAATTTTTCGAGGTAGTTCTATAAACCTTTGAAAAAAATTAAATAAGATATTTCATTGTGTGTGCATATATATATATATATATATATGAACAGAGAGAGAGAGAGAGAGAGAGAGAGAGAGAGAGAGAGAGAGAGAGGAGTTATCAATTCATCTTATCTGAGGGATGAATTTTGTTACACTAATCTACTAAAAATAAACAAATGAATATGAAAATAGATGAAAAATAGCAAATAAATAAAAATCATACAAATAAACAGCGGTATAAATAAAGAGATGTAACTCTAAACATAAAACAAAACAACAAGCAGAGTAAACCAAGATGTGTGACGCTGATGTGGTAACGTTCCTGACTGGTTAACGCCAGTCTAGGATTCGAGTCCTGCTTAAACTTGTCCGTTCCTTTGGTCTCTGCAACCTTACCATCATTGTGAGCCAAGGCTAGGGGGTTTAAGGGAGCTTATAGGTCTATCTGCTGAGTCATCAGCACCCATTTCCTGGTTCTACTTGTTCCTAGCTTGGGTGGAAAGGAGGCTTGGGCGCTGATCATATGCATGGTCAGTCTCTAGGGCACTGTCCTGTTTGATAGGGCAATGTCACTGTCCGTAGCCTCTGCCATTCATGAACGGCCTTTAAAACTTAAACCTATGAAGCCTATAGGTCTATCTGCTGAGTTCTCAGCAGCCATTGCCTGGACCTCCTTGGCGCTGATCATATGATATATGGTCAGTCTCTATGGCATTGACCTACTTGATAGTTCAATGTCACTGTCCCCTGCATCTGCCATTCGTGAGCGGCCTTTAAACCTTAAACCTTTGAAATGACCAAATCAAATTTGCCTCTAGAAGGCTGAGTCAGACCCGTGTTACATGGAATTCACTTGGAAGCGACGGCCGTTTTCCCGGTCGTGTCAAAAACCTGTACAGTATATAGTTCAGCTTTTCAAAACCAGATGTCGTTAGAGAGGAAGATGAGGTTTTACACCGTTTCCAGCGAGGTAATCCTTTTAAATCGGTTTAGATGCGATAACGATGAATTTCAAAGTGATTTAGATCTGGCACAACTTATGATTTGATGTTGGATTATACTAGAGTCTTTTGGGGATGATTTAAGCTCCAATTGAAATACAGTATTGAATCTAATCTGGATCTGTGTTGTTGTAGTAAAGTGAATTATTAATTGTAATCAATCAAGAATTATTATACAGGATAAGCATAAGATAATCACTAATAATTCGTTTTAAAATATCCCATACGGTACAATAAGGTAAAGAATATTCCATCGCTATAGATACAAGTAGGATGACTTTGCTGTACTAACAATATATGAAGTATCAAATTTATGTCGCCAATCGATTATTCTAACAGTTGGATGACTTGTCAGTACCTAACAATATATGAAGAATAAAATTTATTATTCTGTTCGATAAAATTACGAGAATTCAAATGAGATGAACTTCCATTTAACATCAGTAATTAAATCTTGTCTTACTGGATTTCATACTCATTAAATCATATAATGTAAACAACAACACTTTCAGTATTTGAATTAAAAACAAACCAAAATACATTTTCATATATTTTCAGTAGCCTGCCTCCATTTTTCATACTTGCTTTAAGAAATTACCTAAGTAACTGACAAACAATTCTGATCGGAAAATATTGACTCAAACTCGACTATATCATTTTCAGTTCCTCCATTTTCCAAACTTGTCCTAAGAACTCACTAAAATAACAGACAAGCAATTCTGATCTGAAAATATTAATACACACTCGACTATAGAAAGCATCCTATCTTTTAGTATATAAAAAGAAATCATTGCAATTTCGAAATCTGACGTGACAAATGAAGCTGGAACACTAACGATCATAATTAATGAAAAAAATAGCACTAATAAATCACTAAAATAAAGGACGAACAATTCTTATCGGAAAGTATAAATATAAACTCGACTATAGAAAGCATCCTATCTTTTAGTATATATATATATATATATATATATATATATATATATATATATATATATATATATATATATATACATACATATACATACATAAATCATTGCAATTTCGAAATCTGACGTGACAAATGAAGCTGTAACATAAACGATCATAATCAATGATAAAAACAGCCCTAAGAAATAACTAAAATAATGGACAAACAATTCTTATCGGAAAGTATTAATATAAATTCGACTATAGTAAGCCTTCTATATTTTAGTATTTATAAAAAAAATCATTGCAATTTCGAAATCTGGCGTGACAAATGAAGCTGGAACACTAACAATCATAATTAAAAAAAAAATAGAAATTATCAAATCGTAAGAAACTGATATATATTAGAAATATTCAAACAAACTCGGCGCGTTATCAACATCCTTAAGATTTCAAGTTTGTTTATCTATTTATTTATATGTTTATTCATCCAAACAGTGTGCGTCACCTGCACCTGCAACATGCAAAGTCAAATAAACAAACACCCTTTGATCACCGCATTGTTGCAGCCCCCATTAATTTCGAAATGAAGTCCACGTAAATCGCCCGGCGAATAATTAATTTCCCGACTCCTGTTCATCGGCTCCAATACAAATCTGTAATTCGTTGTACAATAGAAATCTGTAATTCGTTGTGCAATACAAATCTGTAATTCGTTGTACAATTCAAATCTGTAATTCGTTGTCCAATACAAATCTGTAATTCGTTGTACAATTCAAATCTGTAATTCGTTGTTCAATAGAAATCTGTAATTCTTTGTTCAATACAAATCTGTAATTTGTTGTTCAATATAAATCTGTAATTCTTTGTTCAATAAAAATCTGTAATTCATTGTTCAATAGAAATCTGTAATTCGTTGTACAATTCAAATCTGTAATTCGTTGTTCAATAGAAATCCGTAATTCTTTGTTCAATACAAATCTGTAATTCGTTGTTCAATACAAATCTCTAATTCGTTGTTCAATAAAAATCTGTAATTCGTTGTCGAGTTATGATTAAGCTCGATTCTAAGGCCGAAGGCCTTGTTAAACTATGGGACAAAATGATCAGCTTTAATGAAGGTCCTACCCAGCTTCCGACGAGGAGGGGTGAGTCTCCCCCTCTCCCCCAAGGCTAGAAAGACTTTGATATCTAAATCGAGGAACAAACGAAGGTTCCCTTCAAGGCTTATAGGACTAAGAATCGAGTAGAGGGAGGGGGAAGGGCGGGGGTAATGCAGAGGGTCGGGAGCCTCTGGGGATGTTACGGTGTGGGTGGGCCTAGGGGGTGGGCTGGGTTACATCGATTTTGGGGATAGGGTATCAACAGGTTCTAGACCCCGAGAGTAAATGGCTAAAGTTTACAGCAGTGAACGATAAGCCTAAATTTGTCCAGGTTTTAATCTGATAACATTAATAAAGGACATTAAAATTAAGAGAGTCGTTTGATTTCCATAGAGAAGTGGCACTTGAGAGAAAGGAGTATTTCGGAAATGATTGCTAACTAATAATGAAGAACAGAAGGACTCCAAGAGTTAGATTAGAATAGATTTTACTGACAAATTAACATACAAATCATACACTGGTACATAAGAAGAATATACAAATATTTTGTCCAACATACGGCTGTTATTCAAAAGCTAACCATTATGTAATCCAACATTTAATTCGTGACATAAAGGAATTTACCAGAATGTTAACTCTTCCTTCGCTACCTGCTCTCTCGAGCAGATTATCCCAGGCGATACCTAACTTGTTCTTCGTAGTTCTTCACTCTACCGTCCTACTAGAGAATCTAGACCCTTGAGGTGCCTATGAAAGAGCCTATCTTACAATCCCCTTATACTATAATAAGAGATAATAGAGGAACAGGGTATAGCTAACACCACTCACGGTCTAGAACTCTAGATTCTCTAGAAAGTGACACCACCGATTATTAATCAGTCTTTCATTAACAAAGAAAATTTATCATCTTTTTAATTTTCATAATGAAGGAAATCTTGTCATTTGATTTCAAGTGTTTTCCATGAAGCTCTGGTTTAAGAAATTTCTAAAACGTCTAGAAATCTTGTCATTAAATTTCAAATATTTTCTAGAAAACTTTGGTTTCAAAATTTCTAAAAGCCCTAAAAATTGTTTATTACACCAGATCACATTCCATAGACTAAAACTAATCTCGTTATTGAAGTACATATATATATCGCAGTCCAAAAATATCATACCGGATCACCTTCCATAGACTAAAACTAATCTCGTTATTGAAGTACATAAATATATCGCAGTCCGAAAATATCACACCGGATCACCTTCCATAGACTAAAACTAATCTCGTTATTGAAGTACATAAATATATCGCGGTCCAAACATATCATACCGGATCACCTTCCATAGACTAAAACTAATCTCGTTATTGAAGTACATAAATATATCGCGGTCCAAACATATCATACCGGATCACCTTCCATAGTCTAAAACTAATCTCGTTATTGAAGTACATAAATATATCGCGGTCCAAACATATCATACCGGATCACCTTCCATAGTCTAAAACTAAACTCGTTATTGAAGTACATAAATATATCGCGGTCCAAACATATCATACCGGATCACCTTCCATAGACTAAAACTAATCTCGTTATTGAAGTACATAAATATATCGCGGTCCAAACATATCATACCGGATCACCTTCCATAGTCTAAAACTAAACTCGTTATTGAAGTACATAAATATATCGCGGTCCAAACATATCATACCGGATCACCTTCCATAGACTAAAACTAATCTCGTTATTGAAGTACATAAATATATCGCGGTCCAAACATATCATACCGGATCACCTTCCATAGTCTAAAACTAATCTCGTTATTGAAGTACATAAATATATCGCGGTCCAAACATATCATACCGGATCACCTTCCATAGTCTAAAACTAATCTCGTTATTGAAGTACATAAATATATCGCGGTCCAAACATATCATACCGGATCACCTTCCATAGTCTAAAACTAATCTCGTTATTGAAGTACATAAATATATCGCGGTCCAAACATATCATACCGGATCACCTTCCATAGTCTAAAACTAATCTCGTTATTGAAGTACATAAATATATCGCGGTCCAAACATATCATACCGGATCACCTTCCATAGTCTAAAACTAATCTCGTTATTGAAGTACATAAATATATCGCGGTCCAAACATATCATACCGGATCACCTTCCATAGACTAAAACTAATCTCGTTATTGAAGTACATAAATATATCGCGGTCCAAACATATCATACCGGATCACCTTCCATAGTCTAAAACTAATCTCGTTATTGAAGTACATAAATATATCTGAGTCCAAACATATCATACCGGATCACCTTCCATAGTCTAAAACTAATCTCGTTATTGAAGTACATAAATATATCGCAGTCCAAAAATATCATACCGGATCACCTTCCATAGACTAAAACTAATCTCGTTACTGAAGTCCATAAATATATCGCTGTCCAAAAATATCATACCGGATCACCTTCCATAGACTAAAACTAATCTCGTTACTGAAGTCCATAAAAATATCGCAGTCCAAAAATATCATACCGGATCACCTTCCATAGTCTAAAACTAATCTAGTCACTGAATAAATATATATCAGTCCAAAAATGAGCCTTTTCATGGCCATACTTTGCTAAACTGATCCAGACTTCCACCTTCATTAAATCAGTTATCAAGTGATTAATCAATTCCGGTTATTGTGCAATGATAACGAAATGTAGCAATATTACTAATAAGTAATAGTTATAATACCTCCTACTCCGATATGTTCTCTTTCCACAACCTCTCAACAAGTAACACTGATTGAAGCATTAACGAAGCCTGTCATTTGCTTTAATCTATCAATTAATGCTTGATAATCTGGTTCTCTTCTGCTTAGCAATACAAAAGCATAACAGAGCTTTGCCTTGTAACCAATTCCCTCAACTCTTCTCTCCAACCATCCGGGAAATAAGATCCACAAGTACTGTACAAAAGAAACGATCAGTTTAGGTTTTTCATTATTATATATAGATATTAGAAAAAGAATTTTTTAAGTAAGGCTATAAGCGTTTTGCTTAGAATTTATCATATGTTACCAGCTCTTGTGTTGGATACATGACAACAACAAATGCAGCCGTTTCTAGTCCACTGCATGACAAAGGCCTCAGACAAGTGCTTAGTCCTGTCTGGGATTCGGCCATTTTCATAACCACGCTGGCCACTACGGATTGGTGACGGCAAGAGAGACTTTTCTGATAGCCCACAGCAAACCAACCTAGTACGGGTAGCCCTGCCTGGTACAGCGTTGCTGATTGTGACGATAAACAAACCTTTTGACCACGTTAAGGTATCTCTACTGAGAAAGGGGTGGAATACACAATATCAGTTAAAGACTTATTATCAATATGTTATTTGAATATTTGGTGTCCATACTTGCAGCACATGGGCAACACCCGGAAGTTCAACAGAATATACAATTTATAATTCATTTTATACCATGGCTAATTACCTTCAAAATATTCAAATGTCTCCAATAAAGCTAGAAAATATTCAATGACCTGAATTTCGAATTCAATTTAGTGTCTTTCTATGTCCGTCCACATCCGCAAACTTTCTTAGCTCGTCAATCCATCGTCTTCTGTTCCTTCCCTACTTCTTCTCTAGAGACCCTTTCTGTTATTCTAAATGTCCATCTATTAATATTACTATTACTTTAAAATTATCATCATTTTAATTTCTATTAAAACTACTAGAACATACTTGAGCGCAATTATATATTTATAAGTGTAATTATATGTATGGAGGTATATATATGTATGTATAAGTATATATATATATATATATATATATATATATATATATATATATATATATATATATATGTGTGTGTGTGTGTGTGTGTGTGTGTGTGTGTAATTATATGTGTGTATATATATATATATATATATATATATATATATATATATATATATATATATATATATATATATACACATATATATGTAAATATATGTATATATATATATATATATATATATATATATATATATATGTGTGTGTGTGTATATATATATGTATATATATATATATATATATATATATATATATATATATATATATATATATATATATATATGTGTGTGTGTGTGTGTGTGTGTGTGTGTGTGTGTGTGTAAAGACAGGACAAATTTGTTTCACAGACATCGATTTCGAAAGACAAGACATATCCATTACCCTCATTAATCTCATTATTTCCTATTTTTCTCCAAAGACTGAATGTAGCCGAATGTTGTTCTCACCTCGATTGTCTTTAAAGAAAAATCTTGCCGAGATATCCAACACGTTAACGTCAATGAATGTGAATCGAAAATTCCAAAACTTCGGGGAAGGGGGAAAAATAAACTTTTTTTTCCGGAAGATCAAAACAAGGAAATTTCAGACAACAGCCAGAGAAGGGCAAAAATAAATCCATCAGGTCAAAGCTTCTGTGAATAACAAGACAGGAAGATAAATGGAACACAGGAAAGGTTTCGCTTTGCCAACTTTGTGCGTTGAAAGATGTACACTTTCTGCAAACTTGTTAGTGGGCGTCAGTCACAATGGAACGCACCGGAAGGTGTGTATTTTTTTTTTTTTCCCTGGCGCCTTCTTTTTCCGTCAGATGGATTACAAGGGGAAATTCTTCGCATTCCGTGATAATATTGTTCGAAATTAAAGAAATTTAGTCGCAAAATATTTTGTATCATGGACATAGATTGGAAAGCCTTATGAAATAGGTGTATTGAAATAGGTTGGAAGACACTATGAAATAAACGTATTGAAATAGGTTGGAAGGAACTATGAAATATGCTCATTGAAATAAGCTGGAAGGAATTATGAAATAGTTGTATTCAAATAGGTTGGAAGGCCCTATGAAAAAGGTGTATTGAAATAGGTTCGAAGGCCCTATGAAAAAGGCGTATTGGAATAGGCTCAAAGTCCTCTGAAATAGGCGTATTCAAAAAGGCTGGAAGGCACTTTGAAAAAGCGTATGGAAATAGGTTTGAAGGCCCTATGATAAAGGCGCAATGAAATAGGTTCAAATGCCCTATGAAATAGGTTCAAATGCCCTATGAAATAGGCGTATTCAAAAAGGTTGGAAGGAACTATGAAATAGGTTGGAAGGCACTTTGAAAAAAGCGTATAGAAATAGGTTTGAAGACCCTATGATAAAGGCGCATTGAAATAGGTTCGAATACCCTATGAAATAGGCGTATTCAAATAAGTTGGAAGGAACTATGAAATAGGCGTGTTGAAATAGGTTGGAAGGCATTTTGAAAAAAAGCGTATGGAAATAGGTTTGAAGACCCTATGATGACGGCGCATTGAAATAGGTTCGAATGCCCTATGAAATAGGCGTATTCAAATAGGTTGGAAGGAACTATGAAATAGGCGTATTGAAATAGGTTGGAAGGCACTTAGAAAAAAGCGTATGGAAATAGGTTTGAAGGCCCTATAAAAAAAAAGCCTATTGAAATAGGTTGGAAGGCCCGTTGAAAAAGGCGTATTGAAATAGGTCTGAAGGTCCTATGAAAAAGGCCTACTGAAATAGGTTCGAAGGCCCTATGAAATAGGTGTATTGATATATGTTGGAAGGATCTGTGAAAAAGGTGTATTGAATTTGAACGCCTGACCCTGGGTAGAATTCAATCTAAAAGCAAAGCATTTATAGGACATAACATTCAAGAGAAATCTCTCTCTCTCTCTCTCTCTCTCTCTCTCTCTCTCTCTCTCTCTCTCTCTCTCTCTCTCTCTCTCTCTGCTTATAGTTTTGAGGCCTCTACAAACTCATGAAAGTCATTCAGGTGACCAATTTTTTTCTAATATATATGTATATATATAATATATATATATATATATATATATATATATATATATATATATATATATATATATATATATATATACATATATATATACATATATATGTATATATATATATATATATATATATATATATATATATATATATATATACATATATATATATATATATATATATATATATATATATATATATATATATATATATATATATTAATCTGGACCTTATGGATTTCGAAATTGCTTAATCAATATCAATATACTGGATGCTAATAGAATGGAGAATGGAGCATTGTGAGCAGCCCCTTCATATGATGGTAGAAGCTTCAAAAGATGAAGATGACAGTCATTGGTAGTGTGGGAGGAGGCTTCATGGAAATATTGAAGATGCAACAAAGATGATCACGGTAGGAGAAGGGCAAGACCAAGTTCAGAACTGCAGTAGTATAAAATCATGATACAATCCTATTGGCATACCTTATGAGACGGACACTGTAGAGAGAAAAAGTTAAACTGCTTTTAGTATGCTATGTTCCTTGATGGAGAGGTACAAGATCTTTGTTAAATGAACAAATGATCGAATACCTAAATACATACTTCTATATACCAACCTTGCGGTGGCTATGTAGAGGGAAACTTCTCAGCTTTTTCTTGTGTCCAATCACGTCATTATATGGTTAACCATAACTTCTTGACGTTGGGAAAAACTGTGCTTGGATGACTACGTATTTTTGCTGCTAGATGTTTTGCCTGATTGTGTCCCCTCCTGGTTGGAAAAGGAAAAGCAGGAAGTAATGACCATCTTGAAGGAGTCTTGGCTTAAAGTTCCTGCTTGAAAGATGCTAGGCTTAAATGTACACTTTGAAGGATTCTTGGCTTGAATTTCATATGAAGAATTCTTGAATGATATGCCCAGTTTGAAGGATCCTCAGCTTCAATGCTTGACCTGAAGAAAATTTGGTTTAAATGATTAGCTTGAAGGATGCTTGGCTTGAATACCTGACTTCGAAGGTGCTTGGCTTACATTCCCAGTTTGGGAGATGCTTGGCTTAAATGCCCAAATTGAAGGATGCTTTAAATCCTGAGTTCAAGGATGCTTGGCTTTAAATTCTCAGCTTGACGGATCCTTGGCACAAATGCCTGAAGAGAAGGATGTGTTGGCATGGGTACCCGACTTGAAGGATGCTTGGCTTAAATGCCCGGATAGAAATATACTCTGAAAATATGCCGTTCTTTTATATGTAGCGTTCCTAGGGTGAGAACATGTTGTTTCGACCATCTCTCACATTACCATACCGTAATTTTTCAACAGTCGTGTACAACAGTCAATAATAAACCATAACAATAAGACGAATTTAAACCAATTACTAATCATAACACCCAAACACTAATAGAATCCAAAATGTTTTCCAAAACCATTTATATTAATCAAACACGTTGAGGCAAAACTCATAAATTAATGTCGAGGAATTAATTATCAATTCAACCTATCTGTGTCAATAGTTCTTGCATACCCTATGCTAACAAGGGATCTAGCAATTTAGCAGAACTTAAAATATGATGTCTTCCAAACGCGAAAACTACATTGAAAACTACTAATTCAGTACTATAATTCATTCAGTACCTGTTTCATCAACCCGAAATAGTTCAAAATATTCGTCCTGTATCAATACAGAAACTCTATCAAAATGCATTTTCACGTTTGCGTTTCAGCAGCCAGTTTTGATATTCCGTATATAAATGACATTTAACACCAGGGATATATTCTTTTGAATCAATATTGACTCAAGCGTATTTTATTTGAATTACAGTCATTTCAAAACATTTGCATGATTGGGATCGCTGACAGGTATTAATACGAGTACTGTTTATTCAACCAAGGCATACGATGAATGTGATATTCGCAATCAAAGGGTATTACGTTTATGTAACTCGATATCGCAGATTGTAATAGTAACAGCACAAAATTGCTACTGTGCTGTTTATTCAACTCATGTCGTTCAAAATCTTCGTTGAGGATGGTCAGTACCTGGATCAAAAACCACTCTGATACACGTAATAAAATAGTACAGTGGTAACGTGTTTGCCTCGCATTCGCGTGGCGAGAGATCGATCCCCGCCCAGGACCGTGAGTTTAAGCTGTTTACTGGGGAGGCTACTGCTGTGGTAGGGCACCACAGTGGGGGGTTGGGCTTGACCGGCTGACGTTCTGGTGAGCATCTATTCTGATGGAACTGGAACTGAAACCAGACACCTTTAGACACCTTTAAATGGGCTCACTGTACATAAAAATAATTGTTCAGTGTAAGCGGAATTCTGTCGATACCATCACAATAGGGTAGGACACATGTGCATCAATTTCTTCAGTGTAATATGGCCTTATTTTTCTTTTTAATTTTCTTGTCTTCCTAATGCCTGTGTTAAAATATGGCGACTACAGGGGCACTCAATAGGGTGCAGACCACCACCGCGGCAGCTTATTTCTCGACCTTTTGCTCGACCTTGAACTTGTCCTATGACCTTAATATGTATTAATTGGCGTGGATTTTCATACACTCACATATAAACCAAGTTTGAAGTCTCTGTGACACCGATGTCTAAACTTATGGCTGATTACGTGAATTGGACATTTTGCTTGACTGCGACCTTGACCTTCCAAAATCTAATCATTTCCACTCAGTGGAGCGCAGATCTCTGCCACGGCAGCTAATTTATAGACCGTTTGCTCGACCTTGACCTTGTCCTTGACATGTATTAATTCGTGTGGATTTTCACACACTAAATTATGAACCAAGTTTGAAGTCTCTGTGACATCGAAGTCCAAACTTAAGGCTGTTTACGTGAATTTGACTATTTGCTTATCCGTGACCTTGACGTTTTACCATGAGTTTCCAAAATTTAATAATTTTCAGTTTTTTACGTAACAATTAATCCCTCCACGTTTCCTTACTCTGCGATTAAAATTGTGGCCAGGAAGCTGTTCACAAACACACACACATAAACACACAAACAGGGACGACAACATAACCTCTTCAAGATTCGCTGGCGGAGGTAATAACTTTCCCTTGTTGTTAGCCTCCGCAAAAAGTTATTCTAACGTAAAAACTATGTACCATTTACATCATTTTAACATACAGGAGAGAAGTAGTATCAGATCATCCTATTGTCCTCAGTAGAAGCACGTTTTTACTTCCGCCAACGAAGTTGGAAGGTTATATTTTCACCCCTGTTTGTCTTTGTAATTTGTGTGCGTGTGTTTGTTTGTTTGTGAACAACTTCCTGGTCACAATTTTAATCGTAGAGTAATGAAACTTGAAACGATTAACTGTTGTTTAAAAAATGTAGACATGATTAAATTTTGGAAGGTCAAGGTCAAGGGTCGAGGTCACGGTCAAGCAAAACGTCAAATTCATGTAATCAGCATAAATTTGGACATCCTTTGAGTGAATGAAAATCCACACAATTTAATACATGTTAAGGTCAAATGTCAAGGTCAAGAAAGAGGTCGGGAAATAAGCTACCATGGCGGAGGTCTGCGCTCTACTGAGTGCTCCTCTAGATAACAGAGATTCAATTCAACTTTTTAAAATATTTTCAAGAACACGGTCGTTTTACCTCCATCTCAAAAGAATAGGAATATGTAATATGGTAATTCACATTCGAAACATTTCGTATTCTATAGAATGTGTCGTTCCATGCCAGTCCCAGGGTTCTAAAATAACACAGTCGTGATTGCCGGCAAATGTATTACTACCACATTGAAGAACAAAAGTATCATTATCGTAAACCAGCACAAGTGCACACACACGCATATACAAATATATAT
>NC_090751.1:28989850-28992350 GCF_036898095.1 Palaemon carinicauda | reverse complement strand
TTTACATAATCATGTTGACAAAAGACAAACAAAATAGAAAACCGAGTTACAAATACCCACACCATTTGGTGAATAGAATAGTAGAAATCGACACCAATAGTTTTGCATAATTATGCTGACAAAAGACAAATAAAAAAGAAAACTAAATTACAAACCATTCGTTGTATAGACTAATTAAATATACATCTATATATCACAAGTTACTCTTACAGAACAATATCCTATCGGATACCGGGAAGGATAGATGAATTAATCATCTCTCTCCCCTATCCACTACTTTTACCACGGGCAGAAGATGAAACAAAAACACGGCAGATCAAAAAGCATCGGTATAATAAAGCGTGACTCCCACCCTGGGTTTGGCACGGCCAACCGTTGAATACAGACAATTTTAGTTTAAGACTTGGCAACGTTTGTACTCACCAGGTTGCTCACGTTCAAGAATTTGATTGAAGACGACGGAGAAAGTCGACCAGGTTGGACTTCCGGCATCCTGATAATAAGATTGATATCAATAAAAGTAATAGAAATGTGGTAGTGATGATAGGAATGACAATTGTAAAGTATTATTAGAATTTGTAAGAGAAATGTTACAGTAGAGTAATTGTGGTGACAACGATAAATGTCGGTATCAGTTTCAGTTATAGTAAAACATTAATAATAATAATTATGATGACAATCATAATAATGATAATGATAACAAAAATAATATAGATAACAGAAATTAAACAAATCATAACAAAATTATGACAACAATATCGGAATAAAGAAAAATTTAGCAAACCCCCATAAAAAAAAAAAAACATCTTTTATGTTATTAAACAGTGTGTATTTATTAATTTATGCAAACATTAGCAGTAATCATTCTATTTACAGACACAGAAAAATCACATTAAAACTCAGTCACTCAAACGTTGAATACGTATTGAAAGTTACCCACATTACATCCAAGAAATCATATAATAAATCAGACGAGGCTGGGCTCAAGATAAATACAAGAAAGACAGAGATGATGAGAACAGAGTAGGCAATGGAAGATGAAATATTATTGGGGGGAGAAAAGATTAATGAGGTAGAATCATTTAAGTACCTGTATTTAGGGAATATGATCTCCCATACATTGTCTTTTGAATTAGAGTTTAGTGAAAGATAGGAAAAAGCCAACCAGACAATGGCTCAGTTTAAGTAAAATTTGGAAACCAAATTGACTGAAATTACATATAAAAATCAGACTATATACCAGATTAATGAGATTTGTGTCACTATATGGACATGAATTGAGGTATGACAACGAAACAATCTCCGACAGATTTAGTAGATTTGAGAACAAAGCCCTCAGAAGGTTATTGGGAGTTAACTGGCAGGACAAGATTAGAAATGAAACTATATGAGAGATTATCCAAGTGCCATATGTGGATGAGATGATAAAGAGGGGTAGATGGAGATGGTTTGGGCATGTTCTTTGCACTCCAATAGAGAGATTACAGTAGTTTGCCAAACCTTTAACTGGGCTCCACAAGGCACTAGAAGAGTTGGAAGACCCAGGCCTACATGGCTGATGACTATGAAGCATAAAGTAGGATATGATGAATAGAAAAGAAATGAATTAAAAGCTCAAGATAGAGATGACCAGCAAAATTTAACAGAGGCCCTTTGCGTTAATAGACGAAGGAGGAGATGATAATGATGAGTTAACCCCTTGAGCGAAGAGAATCGTTTGGTAATCTCAGTGTTGTGAGGTGTATAAGAACACAGGAGAATGTGGATAGAATAGGCCACACTATTCTGTGTATGTGTAGGCAAAGGAAAAATGAGCCATAACCAGAGAAGAGGGATCCAATGTCTAGCTAGTCAAAGGACCAAATAACTCTGTAGAGGTAATATCTCAACAGGTGGTTGGTATCCTGGCCAGCCTACTACCTACCAGCTTGGTTAAGCTGGTTCAATGGGATGAACATTAGCCTCAAGATTTATCCTAGCCATTCCCAAGATATTTGATGGTTAGGGCTTTAGATGCTTTTCTCTTAGATGGTTATGCAAGAAAGGATTAGGTTGTACATTTGGATACAGTACTTGAATTTATAACAATGGTCCATGACATACCCAAATACAGTACAGCATACAGTAGTACAGTATTTGCATATAATATTTATGTTACAGTACAGTCCTGTACTTATAAATAGTACTTTTTCATATTTTTATTCTAAAATAATGAAAACTGGTTGGGCTGACTCAGACGAAGTTTGTACATACAGTATATACAAATATTGTATAACAAAATTCCAAATGTTCTCAAACATATCCATCTTGTTCAAGTTTGATGCTTTTAGAGCAATGCCTAATGAAAGACCATGGTTTTTGTGCTTAGTTAAAACTGGAAGCAGTCTTAATACTTGCCATACCCCCTCGTAATAATATGAGACCTCAACTAAAGCAACTTATAAAATTCTAAGATTCACATTACTGTATTTGTATACATGTATTAAAAATGTAAAAAAGG
>NC_090751.1:28979850-28982350 GCF_036898095.1 Palaemon carinicauda | reverse complement strand
GATTGGTAATCCCCTTGATACTCAACGATAATGCCCTGATTAGATTTCCTAAATATTTCCGGCAATTTATTGGAGTTCTGAAATCACCTGGGAAACTTAACTTCCCTGGAATTAAATGGTAAATTTCACAGATAAAAGTTTATTTCATTAGTTTTTGTGGTACGTATTTCTTTATTTAATCTAACAAACCATAGCATAGTTCCTTCAGTGTCTGCAACCTCATCATCCTTTTGGACTGGGGGTGAATACAGGTTTATCTGCTGAGCCATCACCAGCCATTGCCTGGCCTTCCTTGGTCCTAGCCAGGGTGGAGAGGTGGCTTGGGTGCTGATCATATGTATATATGGACAGTCTGTAGGGCATTGTCCGGCTTGATAGGGCAATGTCACTGTCCCTTGCCTCTGTCATTAAAACAAATTGTTTTCGTGTACAATCCCCAAAATATTCGTTACCAATAGCGGGAATTTAGACTTGATAAGAATATACAAAGTCTAAATGTACTGTACTACTTAACCTGGGCGTGAGTCCTGTAACTCGTGAACCTCGCCCTGATAAGGGTAAAGCCCCTGTTAGAAAATACCGGCTTATAGACAGTCTCATAAGGAGATTTACTGAGATATTCATACTTAGGTTTAGTCGTTGCATGAGTTTCCACCAAATGTAAGGTGAAGATTATTTCTACTGAACACAAAATAATTAACATGTTAATTGGGTGGTCATGGTGTGAGGAATAGTGAGTTTAAGGGTTGAGCGCCCTTTTCATATCCCTCCTTCCATCATCATCACTCGCTGCTAGTCCACTGCAAGACAAAGGCCTCAGACATGTCCCCCCCACTTAATCATGGTTCAAATCAACGTAGGATAAAGTGATTTTCTTACCCTCATATCGGAATTCAAGGATTTCTGCAGAATTCGTACCCCCAACAAATTAAGAAAACATATAACTAGTTTATTGTATATTCATTGCATCTACACTGTTCTGGTGGATGCGATCAGAGGATTGATAAATTCTTAATTATGCTCAAACGAAGATACATTTTTAAACTCCCAGGCCGATGTGGTGACGTCCTTGACTGGTGATCACCAAACTGGGTTCGAGTCCCGTTCAAACTCGTTAGTTCTTTAGTCGCTGCAACCTCACCATCCTTGTGAGCTAAGGATGGGGACTTTGAGGGAGCCTATAGGTCTATCTGCTGAGTCATCAGCAGGCATTGCCTGCCACCCGCCCCCCTGGTCCTAGCTTGGGTGGAGAGGGGGCTTGGGCGCTGATCATATGATATATGGTCAGCATTGCCCTGCTTGATAGCGCAATGTCACTGTCCCTTGACTCTGCCATTCATGAGTGGCCTTTAAACCTTTAAACGATGGTTTTAAGCTGTAGTCAGGCTACAATCCTCACAGACAATCCCTTCTTCTAAGAAATCTCTTCTAATCCCAACATCTTAAGAGATATGCAACGCCTAAGTTTCGTTTCACTTTATCGGAAACAAATTGATAAGAGTTTTTCCACCTTCGTAATGTCTATAAACATTAGAAATAAATTTATAATGAACTTCAGAAAAGATGATTTGATCAAAATAGTTTCAAATTGATTACTATTATCATTATCATTACTTGCTAGGCTACAATCCTAGTTGGAAAAGCAGAATGCTATAAGCCCAGTGGCTCCAACAGGGAAAATAGCCCAGTAAAGAAAGGAAACAGGGAAAAATAAATTTACTTTAAGAACAGTAACAAAATTAGAATGAATATTTCCTATATAAACTATAAAAACTTTAACAAATCAAGAGGAAGAGAAATAAAATAGAAGAGTGTGCCCGAGTGTATCCTCAAGCAAGAGAGCTCTTACCCAAGATAGTGGAAGACGATGGTACAGATGCTATGGCACTTACTATCGTAGTTGCATTAATTTTCTCTCTTTTTCTTTTTTGTAACATTTTTGATATTTGATTATCTATTTCCTTGGAAGAGATAAAACTTTATTTTTTTCAAGTACCCTCATGGTATCATTTTATACCTGCTTCCCTGTCGGATGTCCGACATTTTCTTCTTTTCACATCAAGACTTATCTATTTCTTCATTAGTTTTACTCTAGCCTTCTGGCTAATAGAGTGGTAACGTGCTCGCCTAGCATTCGCACGGCAGCAGATCAGCAGATCGATCCCAGCCCGGGACCGTGAGTTCAAGCTGTTTAATGGGGAGGATACTGCATTGGTTGGGCATAACAGTGGGGTTGGGCTTGTCCGGCTGCCGTTCTGGAACTGAAACTATACACCTTTACCTTTATGTATTTTTTATAATCCCCATCAGAATAATTGCATGTTTCGTGTTGGAGTAGAAAGAAGTATACATTATGTCAACTGAAGAAAGCAGGTCTGGTTTGTGGTTGGTTGCATGATTTATAGGAGCACAACCGATGCATGGGGACTCTTAGAGGTCATCCAGTACTAAGGTTTGTGTATCACCCTTAAAGGCATTTGTTCTGTTAACCCATTGAACA
>NC_090751.1:28964850-28974850 GCF_036898095.1 Palaemon carinicauda | reverse complement strand
ACCAATCCGCATTTGCCAGCGTAGTGATGAAAACGGCCAAACCCCAAACATGACTAAGGACATGTCTGAGGCTTTTGTCCTGCAATGGACTAGAAACGGCTGCATTTGTTGTTGTATTCTGTCATATATATAGGTTTCAATATAAGCTTAGGCGCTTAATTCTTATATATAATATATACAGAATATGGTAATATCTAAATGTTCAACATCGCATCCTATCAATTATTCCTTGACATAGTTGACGGTAGTAACTGTCTGAATTGACGGGAGTATCTGTCCCCCATTTGTAGCTGTATGTTAATAATATGGGCTGTCATTCGTTGAGGGGATGGCCATATAACCAATTGCTTAAAGTCTCGGTCTGCACCGTAGTTTCTGTTGACATAAGCGCCTTCAGTATCGAATTCATCTAGTTAAGGTTCTAATGAAACAACCTTCCCTAGTCTGATTAATTTAATTTTCATTCTTCCTTATCATTTATGTTCTGTTAAAAGGAAAACAGAATGAAACGAGATATGTTGAAAGAGTCAAAGAAAACAGAAATCGAAGGAATTCTCTAAAGTTTCTGGATGTAAGAACAGAATCAACAATTTTTTCATTACTTATGTAAATTCATACAAATTTTCCTTTATTTGTGGTGGCTGATGTGGTAACGTCCCTAACTGGTGAACGCCAGACTGGTGTTCGAGTCCCGCTCAAACTCGTTCCCTTTGGTCGCAGCAACCTCACCATCCTTGTGAGCTAAGGATGGGCGTCTGGGGGAGCCAATAAGTCTATCTACAGAGTCATCAGCAGCCATTGCCTGATCCCCCTTGGTCCTAGCTTGAGTGGAGAGGGGTTTTGGGCGCTGATCGTATGTATATACGGTCAGTCTTTAGGCATTGTTCTGCTTGATAGGGCGATGTCACTGTGCCTTGCCTCTGCCATTCATGAGCGACCTTTAAACTTTAAATCTATCTATATGCTTTCAATATAAAATACGACATATTCACGTTATGATAAAAGTTTCCTCTTCCCTGAGCCAATGCAAGGCACTTGCTCCCCTCTATAATAGTTTATGCATTTTATTATTATTATTATTATTATTATTATTATTATTATTATTATTATTAATATTACATGCTAAGCTACAACCCTATTTGGAAAAGGAGAGTTCTATAAGCCCAAGGGCTCCAACAGGGAAAATAGCCCAGTGAAGAAAGGAAATAAGGAAAAACTACTAGAGAAGTTTAACAGCATTAATAACATTAAAATAAATCTTTCATATAAAACCTATAAAAACTTGAAAATAACAAGAGGATAAGAATTTCAAAATAACAAGAGGAAGAGAAACAAGATAGAATAGTGTGCCCGAGTGTACCCTCAAGCAAGAGATCATTTGGATAGCAAACTATATTGGTATTACAAAGTGTGGCCGATGCACTCTATGCTTCAGCTAGTTGTAAACCTTGTAGCATCAAAAGTCATTGTAAAAGTAAAGGCTAAGTTTTATATACATACATGAGTACATACAGATATACAGGGACTCATATATAAACACGTTGTAAGTGAGTAACCAACCTCAACTTGGGTCAACAAAATGGTATGTGGATATTGTCTCCGTTTCTAGACTTTCTGAAAAGGGAGAAAGTAGTTCCCTTCTGTCACCAACATCTTTAACGAAAAAAAAAAAAAAAAAAAAAAAAAAAGCTAATTAATGGTGCCTCCCTATCGGATAATGTTGATGAATTCTACTCCTCTTGAGTTCTGTCCCAAAAGGTATCGCTAAAGTACTATGAAATTAATCAGAGCTTTTTATTTTTGACATTTTTAATTATCAAATTAATATGAAATTTTTCTTCAAAATCGAAAATGCTAAAAATTATTAAAAGCTTCAATTCATTAATCTCTTTTGTGTTGTCCTCATCTTTCTTTGACAAAATGGAATCAAATAGTCGCTCTAACACATTTTTATTTAAAAAAAATTATCGTATAGATCTAGTAAAGTGTAATGCTTGTTTGCAGAGACAATTATGTACACAAATAGGCAAGTCACTGGAACCTCAGTTTCTTTGGACCGATATCGAATCCACGGTCAACCAGAAGCTATTATCATAAAGTTAATTCCCCCTTGGGTCTCTGATCCCGAGGTACAGAGAATTCGATATTAAGAGGTATTTCTGGCTTATATGAATATAAGTATAAACACGTTTAAAGGTATAAAATTATCAAATATACATGTGTGTGTACTAAACATTACGTTATCCATGATTGTTTAATGTGACTTACTGAGAAGCATTATTGTAAATCATTAATATAATTACAAATAATGCACTAATTTCAGAACATAGAAATAACTGCAAGATGGACGTTCAGGCCAAGTTTACCACGCACTACAACAGGTGGCCTCGCCCACAGAGAAAAGACCACTGGATTCCTGTGCTACTGGAATTTCATTTACTCCACACCAGGACCCACCAAGAGAGACGACAGAGGTCCAGTATTCGCGAGAGAAGACCCTTACTGGAAGCCAATATCTCCTTCGTCCTTCCATTCGTTTTAGAGCGCCAGGAGCTTACCTCCGGACTGGGGCTCTTCCTGGAAGCCAATATATCTTTCGTCCTTTCGTTCGTTTTAAAACGCCCGGAGCTTCCCTCCGGACGGGGGCTCTTCGACTGAGAGTCATAGCCCCTAATTTTATCTCCTCACGCCTTCCCCTAAGACGCAACAGAAGAGTAAATGTCACCACTAATCTCCCTTTGCCGTTTCTAGGGGAAGAGGTAGAGGCTATAAACGTCGGATGTGGACTTCTTTAAAGCCTTTTTCGTTAGCATTTTAACTCCCTTTTGGAAGGGGGGCGGTAGATGGGGGTATAGGGAGAGGTGCCTTTATGTAGAGTAGATTTTAGGCCATTTAAGGTAAAATAGTAGACGTTGCTTGTTCAAAATGGTGGCCCCGTGTTTCCTGTTTGGTATTAATTTATTAAAGCAATCTTCAATGCAGCTTTGCAAAATGTAAAAATTCTGCATTCAATTATACACATCTTTCTTGTAAATAACTAAACCCTATAGAACTCAACTATACAGTGTTGGATATTGAAGGTTTCGGAAAGTTCTATACTTGCTATTGTCTATCGGGAAATGAGAATACGTTGTTGAAAGTTATGGAAAAGCATCATTAAGCAATTTACTTTCGCTTGGATATAATAACGTGAAAATCTGGTTTCCAAAATCCATAATTTCCATTAAAAAAACCAAAGAAATTCATGGAAATAAAGCACCAACGGCGAAGGACATTAAAAATGCTTCCAAACTGAGCTTCACGAAGGAAAAAATTCATAGCCCAGCTTCGTGAAGTATTCAGGGAGTTACAAAAAGAGGAAAATTACTGTCCTAACCAAGGGGTAAGAGAAAAAATCCTGGACTCGACCAAGGTATTTGAAGTTATTATAGATGCACATAAAAGTGTTAAGAAGTGCTGAGTATTATATATATATATATATATATATATATATATATATATATATATATATATATATATATATATAATTTATATATATATATATATATATATATATATATATATATATATATATATATATATATACGAGTATATATATATATATATATATATATATATATATATATATATATATATATATATATATATACATATTATATATATGTATATGCATATATATATATATATATATATATATATATATATATATATATATATATATACATTATACATATTATATATGTATATACATATATATACATCATATATTGTATATATATATATATACATATATATATATAATATATATATATATATATATATATATATATATATATATATATATACATATAAATTTATATATATATATGTGTGTATACATATATCATATGTATATATATATATATATATATATATATATATATACATATGTATGTACACACATATATACATATATATATACAGTACATATATATATATATATATATATATATATATATATATATATATATATATATATATATATATATATATATATCAAGGCTATCATGCTGAACAACGAATATTTGATTGGCAAAAATTGTAGTCTATCCAAGACAGGTCTGTCTTTGACATTCGTGATATGATTTTTCCAAGTGGGAAAATATAATGTTTTCATTCTGATTGCTGTTTTGATTTCCTCCCTGGAACGAAGGAATAAGGATACCGATCATCGATTGAAACACATAATATCGAAATATATAGGAAAGAAATGAGACTTTTTACCTTAAATTTATGTTAATTTTAGAATTTAATTGAACAAATTCTTTTCATATTTTAGGGAGATACTTGTTAGGAGGAATTTGATTTACAAGGAGTCAAGAGGATCTTGAATGTCTCAAAATTTGAGTTACAAGGAGTTACAAGGAATTTGAATGTCTCAAAGACTTTTTAGTCCATCCGGGGAGACTACATTTGCTCTTGGGTAGAGCGATTTGGTTAGAACGTTTGGTGATTTTATGATCTTGTCTAACTTAGTATTGAACTCTTTTACCATGTTACTGTTTACTACATCCGCTGGGACTTTATTCCATGTATTTTTTTTATTTTCTTTTGAGAGAGAGAGAGAGAGAGAGAGAGAGAGAGAGAGAGAGAGAGAGAGAGAGAGAGAGATATTGATTGATTGATTTAAAGTTCTCTGGCATCCTGAAATTTTGAGAGAGAGAGAGAGAGAGAGAGAGAGAGAGAGAGAGAGAGAGAGAGAGAGAGAGAGAGAGAGAGAGAGAGAGAGAACTGTAACTCAACGAAATCGCCTCGATTACCTCAATTCCATTTTTCTTTCACCATGCTATCAAGAAACACCATTAATCACTCGCAATTTTCTTTTTCTTCTCCAACAGAAAGTCGAGCTTTTTACGCGGCTGGCTGACGGAGTCTTTCTAAACTTCGAGTGACAAAAGATGTGAGATTATGCCCGATCATCTGATATCCAAACCCCATCTGTCGAGAACGACGCGAACTCGATCAATGTTGTGGCTAAGTCGAAATCGCGACCTCTGGTAAACAGAAATTGATCCCTGACTATGAATTGTGTTTGAAATTTTAAACGATAAACAGATACTTCGGTAGTTATTTTCATTACTGTTCTTACAGTCGCAGCAAACAGCTGCTTTTATTACTTATGATTATGATATTAATGAGGGAAAATTATTTCTTAATGACGTGATCATTAAATAGGGAAATAAAATTAAAATTAGCTCATCATATTTTTTCTTTTCTGGCTACCCATACTGTTCTTACGAGTTTGAAATAACTTCTAATATCTGAGATTCTGTTATTTAGATTGGAGTCTTTTAAGGTGTGTAATAATCTACTGTTATCTGGTAAATTGAAAAGTAATCAAATGTAACGAGCACACATAGACAGACACTCATACACGTGTGTATATGTATATATATATATATATATATATATATATATATATATATATATATATATATATATATATATATATATATATATACATACATATATATATATATATATATATATATATATATATATATATATATATATATATATATATATATATATATATTTATACATATATATATACATATATATGTATATATATATAAATATATATACAGTATATATATATATATATATATATATATATATATATATATATATATATATATATATATGTATATATATATATATGTATATATACATACATAAACTTACAAACATAAATGATAGAAGTTCGTTGTACAAGACCCATAAAATTATCATCTCCTGAACAGTTGGTGCTAAAATTCCGACATAATCCGCAAAGAGTAACTTGACATCATCAAACTCTTTTGGCCATTATAAGCGACATCCATCCAATGTCGGTCTCCTGGACTGCGATGAAGTCACATAACAAGTTTAATAAACGTCTCGGGCCATATTTATGATTTCTTAATTTGTAATAACAAAATTAGAAGCAATCACATCTCGTTTTCGCATTCCCGGACTGCCTTTGTCAGAGACTATGATATTGAGTTGCGTCTTTTGTGGTCGTCGAGTGACTCTAGTCTTCTTTGTTGTCATATTAAGTTTGTGTTTGTTTTATATATCCGATTTAGAAGTTCGGGATTATAAAACAGGTACTGGTGGATGAGTACTCATTTGATGGACTGAGGGGGGTGGGGGGGTATGATTAGGGTATAGGAGGAGGAGAGGGGGGTAGGTTTAGGGTGTAGGAGGAGGTGAGGGGATGGGGTAGGTTTAGGGTGCAGTAGAAGGTGGGGGTTGATAAAGGGTGTAGGTCCAAGGTGAGGGGATGGGAGTACGTTTAAGGCATAGGAGGAGATGAGGTGGGGGGGGGGGTAGGTTTAAAGTGTAGGAGAAGGTGAGGGGATGGGGGTAGGTTTAGGGTGTAGGAGCAGGTGAGGGGGTGGGGGTAGGTTTAAGGTGTAGGAGGGGGTGAGGGGATGAGGGTAGGTTTTGGGTGTAGGAGGAGATGAGGAGGTGGGGGTAGTTTTAAGGTGTAGAAAGTGAGGGGGGTCGAGAGTAGGTTTAGGGTGTAGGAGGTGAGGGCGTGGTGGTAGGTTTAAGGTGTAGGAAGAGGTGAGGGGATGGGAGTAGATTTAGGGTGTAGGAGCAGGTGAGGGGGTGGGGGTAGGTTTAAGGTGTATGAGGGGGTGAAGGGATGGGGTAGGTTTAGGGCAGTATTAATCCTCCTAGGTTTAGGGTGTAGGAGGAGGTGAGGAGGTGGGGGTAGGTTTAAGGAGTAGGAGGAGATGAGGAGGTGAGGGTAGGTTAAGGGTGTAGAAGGTGAGAGTATGGGGGTAAGTTTAGAGTGTAGGAAAAGGTGGGGGGGGTGGGGGTAGGTTTAAAAAGGTAGGAGAAAGTGAGGGGATGGGGGTAGATTTAGGGTGTAGAGAGGTGAGGCGGTAGGGGTATAGGTTTAGGTTGTATGAGGAGGTGAGGGTAGGTAAAGGATGTAGGAGGAGGTGAGGGGATTGAGGTAGGTTTAGGGTGTAAGAGGAGGTACGTGATTTTTTTTTTTTTTTATGTTTAACTGATAGGAAAAATGGGTAAAAGAAAAGTAAGGGTAGTTAGCTAGCTAACGAAGGTAGGGAATAGTTTGGAAAGTTAAGAATTAGTAAGAGTAAAATAAGTGTGATTCAACGATAATTTTATTTATATAATTGTACATTTTTCTTTTTACGGTCTTGAAGTTAATTTAGTATAATTGATTTTTTTTTCTACTTTTTCTGCTATTCTTGACTACTAGCGTAGTATTTTTATGCTGATTTTGCAAAATGTCACCACCGACAGTTCACGATAAAATGTCTGGGCAATGCAGACGAATTTCTATGAACTACTTTAAGGCAATAGTACGAAACTATTCTTATCTAGATCATAACAATAGTTCAGAGATTTTAAATCAATTTCATTTACAAATGAAATAAATCGATCATATTTCATCCCCCAAATGGGACATCATTCAGGGTGACAGATATAAAGCTATATATACATTCAGTTTCACAATACAAGCAATCAAAAATCACTGTTATAAATCTATATGATCACTTGATGGATTACGACTCTTGACCGACATATATTTCTCAATTTGTCTTATCCGTAACAAGATTGTTGATATTCAAATTGCGAAAGAAGTCACGAACAAAATGTCTTTATAAGAGAGCTCGAGTTTCATATGTCTTCATTAGAATAAGGATTATGATCCTTCTTCAAGTCAGATTTTTGTATACGGTCTCGAATATTAGTTCCAAAAGCAATTGATTTAGCGAGTTATATTTTTTCAAATGGTTATTGACCGAAATACCTTCGGGGAGGGCACTGATTGATCATCATCTCCTCCTACGCCTATTGACGCAAAGGGCCTCGGTTAGATTTCGCCAGTCGTTTCTGTCTTGAGCTTTTAATTCAATACTTCTCCATTCATCATCTATTTGGCAGTGATTAATAGTTAACAAATTTTCTAAACAGTAATCTTCCTTTTTCTGACAAGTTCACTATCATCATCATCACTATCATCATCATCGTTATTACTATTATTGCCATTTGATCTTTCATAGGCTAACTTAACAAAATTGGTAAAGCTAAATGATGAAAGGGGTTAATAAAAAAGTACATAAAATCAAAAGTAAAGTGAAATATGACGGTGGCCTGGTGGTAGCGTCCTTGCCTGGTGATCGCCTGACTAGGATTCAAGTCCCGTTCAAACTCGTTAGTTCCCTTGGTCGCTGCAATATCCCTATCCTTGTGAGCTCCGGATGAGGGGTTTGGAAGAGCCTATAAGTCTACCTCCTGAGTCATAGCCAGCCATTGCCTGGCACTCCTTGGTCCTAGCTTGGGTGGAGAGGGGTATTGGGCGCTAATCATATGTAATATGGTCAGTCTCTAGGGTATTGTCCAGTTTGATAGGGCCATGTCACTGTCCCTTGCCTCTGCCATTCAAGCTAGGTTAGATTCTTGTCCGATACGTGATCGTTGGCAACCTTGTGCCGTTAGGCACAGCCTCCAAGCTTCTAGACCCCCTGAACTAGAAGACTCTGGAATCTTTAAGTCAATGTTGTAAATTTCAATAAAATATAAAACAAGGTGATTAAACACGAGCTGGAGCTGAAAATACATTCATCCTAGCAAATAAGATTCAGCGGCTATACCTCGTTGAGTGTGGTAATATATAACCGTTCAATGGAGTCTAAATCAATCCTCAAATCAGGGAAGAACCCACTTCATACGAAAAATAAAACCAGATATAATAAAGTACATTAAAAAAGAAAACTCTTAACATCCTTTGAGAGTCAGGCAAGAACAATGCTAAAGTGACAAAGAAAAGGTCCATTATTCAATCTAACGTTTGTATTTCAAATGATTTTGACAAACATCAAATGTTATTGTTATTTTATATTCCATAACTGCAAGATTTATTGCTTGCAGTTAGCAGCTTAATACGAGGAAGAATGAAACGTCATCTCGCCTTCGTTTGTGCCTATCTAAGTACATTACCTGGTGATCATCCTAATTTCTTTGGAGGTAATTTCAAGCATACCTGTTGGTAGCCTACATTGATATACTGCTCTAAAGTTATACGAATAATATATCAAAATCGCTAAAGGAAAAATTTCTTTAGTTTTGTATCATGACAGAGAGATCAATTTTGAAATCTGAGAATTTTGTATGAAGAGTATTGAAAGACATATTTACAGTCATATAATAAATTTCGTAAAATTTCTTTTCTTTTTCTTCTTATTCTTCTTTTTCTTCTTCTTCTTCTTCACCACCGTTATCCTTACATTAAGGTGTCGGTTGCCTGATGCTCCCTCTCCAGTGCCTTCGATAACTTCGTAATTAGCAAAGAGCAAATTAAAAGAAATATGTTCTTTTGCCGTTGTCTCCTTAACAGGTGTCTTTTTTTTTCATTTCCAGTTCTGGCCTAAGAAAAACTTTATGCTACCCATCTTATACGATAGATATCTCCAGCATTGTTATAATTTCCTGTATTACTATTATTCCCATTTTTTCTTATATATTTATTTCTTAAAGGTATTATACATTTCCAATTTTGTCGTCTTGAGCTAAAAAATCCAGTACAGCCTTTCTTTGCGGCAGCTATATTTACAAACGTCAATTTCTTTTATATAATTCTATGAGGATTTGCCATTTTCAACGGCCCACCCACCTCGAGCAATATGTTTGGGGGAGCCTATAGGTATATCTGCTGAGCCATTAGCAGCCATTGCCTGGTCTTCCTTGGTCCTAGATTAGACGAAGAGGGGCTTCGGCGCTAATCATATGTAATATGGTCAGTCTCTAGGGCATTGTCCTGTTTGATCGGAAAATGTCACTGTCCCTTGCCTCTGCCATTCATGAGCGGCCTTTCAACCTTCAAGCCATTAAATCAGTGATTCCAAACGACATTCTCTCTCTTGCATTCCAGAGTCGTGAAATTCCTCAGCACAAACAAATCCCATCCGATTCATAAAAAAACGACAGCAACACT
>NC_090751.1:28957350-28959850 GCF_036898095.1 Palaemon carinicauda | reverse complement strand
ATATATATATATATATATATGTGTGTGTGTGTGTGTATGTATACTATATATATATTGAAAAAGGTAAAGAAAAACCTTCGATAAATACAATATAGAATAAGAAATAGATTCTTATTATAAGCAAATGAACGTCCTTAGTCTAAGTGCAGTAGTACCCCTTATTCGATTAAATCAATATTGATATAAACAGACGAAGCTTCATAGTCAATAATAAAAAGAATTTTTTAGATCCTTAAGGGTACACTTGGGCACACTATTCAATCTAATTTCTCTTCCTCTTGTTTTGTTAAAGTTTTTATAGTTTATATAGCAAATATTTATTTTGATATTGTTACTGTTCTTAAAATAACTATATTTCCTGGTTTCCTTTCCTCACTGGGCTATTTTCCCTGTTGGAGCCCCTGGGCTTATAGCATCCTGCTTTTCCAACTAGGGTTGTAGCTTAGCAAATAATAATAATAATAATAATAATAATAATAATAATAATAATAATAATAATAACTGTCAAGCCATATCTTATCCGAGAAGAATTTTTCCTTAATTAGAGAAAACTCTTCACGGGTGTACGATGTGGTGATGGGAAAATATATCAGTAATACGAGCTGGAATTTGGTGGGCGGAGGGAGGGGGGGTTAGGGAAGCCTGTCTAAGACGCTACCCTTTGATATACAGAAGTTCAAGGTCAGACGGTAGGAATGTAAACTAAGGGATAAATTCAGGGTTAATCTGGACATGGCATCCTTGGGGATGTGTTTGCTTTGTGTGCCTAAACGTACGTGACTGTTCGTCAATGGAAAGTGAGCGGAGTGAAATATTTTCATGAATTTATTTGATTCATATTTAGGTGAGTTTTAATGTCTCGCTGTGTTGCCATAAAGTTATAAACTTTCAGAAAGTCGGTAGAACTACTATTTTCAAAACTTTTTTTTTTTTCATCTCACCCACCTATAATCTTTCTGAAAGTGGGAGGAGACTATTATCTTTCATAAAAATTTCATCCCTTTCTTATTTAAGTAACTTCGTCATTTCTTGTTCCCAAAAGACCTATGATGCACTGTTGAAAATTTGCATTAAAAACCGGTAAAAATCATGGAATAAATGTTGCCAGGTATTTATCGTTTAAAAAAAAAAAAGGATATATTGACTTACAGGAGTGATATTACGGTCACCAAACCGTAAAAGATAATAGCAAAGTACGGTAAAATTACGATCGCCTGTAATTTACTGAAATACGGCTAAGAGCAATATATTTTTACGGAGAATTTCCGGTTGAAATTACGTTTTTTTAACAGTTTATTTTTCTTAAGGAGATAATTTCCTCAATTAATTGGACTAAGGCACACACAAATAAAGGTCTTTGGAATAAAAATGGTTTTGGATCCCTTCTAATTCATGGTCGGTATCAATGACCTTAGATGTCAGGATGCCAGAAAACATCAAATCAGTCAATCAATCTGATTCGTGATATATCAAATCGTCAATCGTCACAAGTTTTCGTAAATCAATCCTACACAAATAATGTCTCATTAAAATGGCCTGAAAGGATTATTCAAAAGAGTAATTAAATTTTAATGAACATTTTGTAGCAGTTCTGCTGAAACCAATATTAAGTTCATAAAAGCAATATTGTAATAATGACTAATATTTTTCCACCCTTAATATCCTATTTCTATTCAGTATCCGATAAATTAGATGTTTCAGCTAATAAAAGTTAAATATGTCATATATCAATATGAACTCTGGTTCTCAACTTCTAAACTACAACCCTAGTTGGAAAAGCAGGATGCTTTCTATAAGCCCAAGGGCTCCAATATGGAAAATAGCTCAGTGAGGAATGGAAATAAGGAAATAAACTAAGGGAGAAGTAATGAACAATATAAAATACTTTAAGAACAGTAACAACATTAAAATATATCTTTTACATATATAAAAAAAAAAACGAGATGAAAAAGTGTACTCGAGTGTACCCTCAAGCAAGAGAAGTCCTGGTATAACAATGACACAATATCCAACAGATTTTGTATATTTGAGAACAAATCCCTCAGAAAGATATTGGGACAGGATTAGAAATGAAACTATAAGAAAGATTACTCGAGTGCCATATGTAGATGAGATCATTGTGAGGGGTATATGAAGATGGTTTGTGCATGCTCTTTGCACTCCCCAAGGGAGATTAGTTCACCAAACTTTCAACTGGGCTCCACAAACCACTAGAAGAGTTGGAAGACCCAGACCTACATGGCTGAGGACTATGAAGCGTGAAGTAGATAATGAATGGAGAAGTATTGATTTAAAAGCTCAAGACAGAGACGACTGGCGAAATCTAACAAAAATACCTTTGCGTCAATAGGCGTGGGAAGTAATAATGATGATGATAAATATTATTGATTTTTCCTAATATCAAATTTTCAACTATTCTCTATACCGTTGTTGTTTTTCCACTTGAAATCGAAAGCCGCAAGTTCATTGATATATTACATCTCTTCGTGTCAGAGAGTCC
>NC_090751.1:28944420-28956850 GCF_036898095.1 Palaemon carinicauda | reverse complement strand
TTTTCATTCTGATTGCTGTTTTGATTTCCTCCCGGGAACGAAGGAATAAGGATACCGATCATCGATTGAAACACCTAATATCGAAATATATAGAAAAGAAATGAGACATTTTACCTTAAATTTATGTTAATTTTAGAATTGAATTGAACAAATTCTATTCATATTTTAGGGAGATACTTGTTAGGAGGAATTTGATTTACAAGGAGTCAAGAGGATCTTGAATGTCTCAAAATTTGAGTAACAAGGAGTTACAAGGATTTTGAATGTCTCAAAGACTTTTTAGTCCATCCGGGGAGACTCCATTTGCTCTTGGTAGAGCGATTTAGTCAGAACGTTTAGTGTTTTCATGATCTTGTCCTAACTTAGTATTGAAACTCGTTTACCATGTTACTGTTTACTACATCCGCTGGGACATTCCATGTATTTTTATTTTCTTTTGAGAGAGAGAGAGAGAGAGAGAGAGAGAGAGAGAGAGAGAGAGAGGAGAGAGAGAAGAGAGAGAGAGAGAGAGATTGATTGATTGATTTAAAGTTCTCTGGCATCCTGAAATTTTGAGAGAGAGAGAGAGAGAGAGAGAGAGAGAGAGAGAGAGAGAGAGAGAGAGGAGAGAGAGAGAGAGAGAGAGAGAGAGAGAGAGATTGATTGATTTAAAGTTCTCTGGCATCCTGAAATTTTGGAGAGAGAGAGAGAGAGAGAGAGAGAGAGAGAGAGAGAGAGAGAGAGAGAGAGAGAGAGAGAGAGAGAGAGAGAGGAGAGAGAGAGAGAGAGAGAGAACTGTAACTCAACGAAATCGCCTCGATTACCTCAATTCCATTTTTCTTTCACCATGCTATCAAGAAACACCATTAATCACTCGCAATTTTCTTTTTCTTCTCCAACAGAAAGTCGAGCTTTTTACGCGGCTGGCTGACGGACTCTTTCTAAACTTCGAGTGACAAAAGATGTGAGATTATGTCAGATCATCTGATCTCCAAACCCCATCTGTCGAGAACGACGCGAACTCGATCAATGTTGTGGCTAAGTAGAAATCGCGACCTCTGGTAAACAGAAATTGATCCCTGACTATGAATTGTGTTTGAAATTTTAAAACGATTAACAGATACTTCGGCAGTTATTTTTATTACTGTTCTTACAGTCGCAGCAAACAGCTGCTTTTATTACTTATGATTATGATATTAATGAGGGAAAATTATTTCTTAATGACGTGATCATTAAATAGGGAAATAAAATTAAAATTAGCTCATCATATTTTTTCTTTTCTGGCTACCCATACTGTTCATACGAGTTTGAAATAGCTTCTAATATCTGAGTTTCTGTTATTTAGATTGGGGTCTTTTAAGGTGTGTAGTAATCTACTGTTATCTAGTAAAATGAAAAGTAATCCAATGTAACGAGTACACATAGACAGACACACATATACGTGTTTATGTATATATATATATATATATATATATATATATATATATATATATATATATATATATATATATATATATATATATATATATATGTGTGTGTGTGTGTGTGTGTGTGTATACGTATGTGTGCTTGTATATATATCCACATATATATATATATATATATATATATATATATATATATATATATATATATATATATATATATATATATACACACACAAACACACACATATGTATGTATGTGTATACGTATGTGTATATAAACATACATATACACACATACTTATACACATACACAAACAAACACATATATACACACACTCATGTATATATATATATATATATATATATATATATATATATATATATATATTATATATATATATATATATACAATTTATATATATATATATATATATATATATATATATATATATATACATAAACTTACAAACCATAAATGATAGAAGTTCGTTGTACAAGACCCATAAAATTATCATCTCCTGAACAGTTGGTGCTAAAATTCCGACATAATCCGCAAAGAGTAACTTGACATCATCAAACTCTTTTGGCCATTAAAAGCGACACCCATCCAATGTCGGCCTCCTGGACTGCGATGAAGTCACATAACAAGTTTAATAAACGCCTCGAGCCATATTTATGATTTCTTAATTTGTAATAAACAAAATTAGAAGCAATCACATCTCGTTTTCGCATTCCCGGACTGCCTTTGTCAGAGACTATGATATTGAGTTGCGTCTTTTGTGGTCGTCTATAGTGACTCTAGTCTTCTTCATTGTCATATTAAGCTTGTGTTTATTTTATATATCCGATTTAGATGTACGGGGATTATTAAACAGGTACTGGTGGATGAGTACTCATTTGCTGGACTATGGGGGGGGGGGGGGTTATGATTAGGGTATAGGAGAAGGAGAGGGGGGTAGGTTTAGGGTGTAGGAGGAGGAGAGGGGTATATGTTAGGGTGTAGGACGAGGAGAGGGGGGTAGGTTTAGGGTGTAGGACGAGGAGAGGGGGGTAGGTTTAGGGTGTAGGAGGAGGAGAAGGGAATATGTTTAGGGTGTACGACGAGGAGAGGGGGGTAGGTTTAGGGTGTAGGAGGAGGAGAAGGGTATATGTTTAGGGTGTACGACGAGGAGAGGGGGGTAGGGTTAGGGTGTAGGAGGAGGAGAAGGGTATATGTTTAGGGTGTACGACGAGGAGAGGGGGGGTAGGTTTAGGGTGTAGGAGGAGGAGAAGGGTATATGTTTAGGGTGTACGACGAGGAGAGGGGGGTAGGTTTAGGGTGTAGGAGGAGGAGAGGGGGTATGTTTAGGGTGTAGGAGAAGGAGAGGGGGGTAGGTTTAGGGTGTAGGAGGAGTGAGGGGATGGGGTAGGTTAGGGTGTAATAGAAGGTGGGGGGTTGATAAAGGGTGTAGGTCCGAGGTGAGGGGATGGGAGTAGGTTTAGGGCGTAGGAGGAGATGAGGTGGGGGGTAGATTTAAGGTGTAGGAGGGGGTGAGGGGATGGGAGTAGGTTTAGGGTGTAAGAGCAGGTGAGGGGGTGGGGGTAGGTTTAAGGTGTAGGAGGGGGGTGATGGGATGGGGGTAGGTTTAAGGTGTAGAAAGTGAGGGGGGTCGAGGGTAGGTTTAGGGTGTAGGAGGTGAGGGGTGGTGGTAGGTTTAAGGTGTAGGAAGAGGTGAGGGGATGGGAGTAGATTTAGTGTGTTGGAGCAGGTGAGGGGGTGGGGGTAGGTTTAAGGTGAATCAGGGGGTGAAGGGATGGGGGTAGGTTTAGTGTGTGTGAGGAGGTGGGGGTAGGTTTAAGGAGTATGAGGAGATGAGGAGGTGAGGGTAGGTTAAGGGTGTAGAAGGTGAGAGTATGGGGGTAGGTTTAGGGCGTAGGAAAAGGTGAAGGGGTGGGGGTAGGTTTAAAAAGGTAGGAGAAAGTGAGGGGATGGGGTAGATTTAGGCGTAGGAGGTGAGGGGGTAGGGGTAGGTTTAGGTTGTATGAGGAGGTGAGGTAGGTTAATGATGTAGGAGGAGTTGAGGGGATTGAGGTAGGTGTAGGGTGTAAGAGGAGGTACGTGATTTTTTTGTTTTTTGTTTAGCTGATAGGAAAAATGGGTAAAAGAAAAGTAAGGGTAGTTAGCTAGCTAACGAAGGTAGGGAATAGTTTGGAAAGTTAAGTATTAGTAAGAGTAATGTTAAGTGTGATTCAACGATAATTTTATTTATATAAATGTACATTTTTCTTTTTACGGTCTTAAAATTAATTTAGTATAATACTTGATTTTTTTTTTTACATTTTCTGGTATTCGTGACTACCAGCGTAGTATTTTTTATGCTGATTTTGCAAAATGTCACCACCGACAGTTCACGATAAAATTTCTTGGCAATGCAGACGAATTTTTATGAACTACTTTTAAGGCAATAGTACGAAACTATTCTTATCTAGTTTATAACAATAGTTAAGAGGTTTTAAATCAATTTCATTTACAAATGAAATAAATCGAGCATATTTCATGCTCCAAATGGGACATCATTCAGGGTGACAGATATAAAGCTATATATACATTCAGTTTCACAATACAAGCAAATCAAAAATCACTGTTATAAATCTATATGATCACTTGATGGATTACGACTCTTGACCGACCTATATTTCTCAGTTTGTCTTATCCGTAACAAGATTGTTGATATTCAAATTGCGAAAGAAGTCCCGAACAAAATGTCTTTATAAGAGAGCTCGAGTTTCATATGTCTTCATTAGAATAAGGATTATGATCCGTCTTCACGTCGGATTTTTTGTATACGGTCTCGAATATTAGTTCCAAAAGCAATTGATTTAGCGAGTTATATTTTTTCAAATGGTTATTGACCGAAATACCTTCGGGGAGGGCACTGATTGATCATCATCTCCTCCTACGCCTATTGACGCAAAGGGCCTCGGTTAGATTTCGCCAGTCGTTTCTGTCTTGGGCTTTTAATTCAATGCTTCTCCATTCATCATCTATTTGACAGTGATTAATAGTTAACAAATTTTCTAAACAGTAACCTCCCTTTTTCTGACAAGCTCACTATCATTATCATCACTATCAACATCGTCGTTATTACTATTATTGTCATTTGATCTTTCATAGGCTAACTTAACAAAATTGGTAAAGCTAAATGATGAAAGGGGTTAATCAAAAAGTACATAAAATTCAAAAGTAAAGTGAAATATGACGGTGGCCTGGTGGTAGCGTCCTTGCCTGGTGATCGCCTGACTAGGATTCAATCCCGTTCAACTCGTTAGTTCCCTTGGTCACTGCAATATCCCTATCCTTGTGAGCTCCGGATGAGGGGTTTGGGGGAGCCTATAAGTCTACCTCCTGAGTCATAGCCAGCCATTGCCTGGCACTCCTTGGTCCTAGCTTGGGTGGAGAGGGGGCTTGGGCGCTGATCATATGTAATATGGTCAGTCTCTAGGGTATTGTCCAGTTTCATAGGGCCATGTCACTGTCCCTTGCCTCTGCCATTCAAGCTAGGTTAGATTCTTCTGTCCGATACGTGATCGTTGGCAACCTTATGCCGTTAGGCACAGCCTCAAACTTTTAAGCCATTAAATCACTGATTCCAAACGACATTCTCTCTCCTGCATTCCCGAGTCGTGAAATTCCTCAGCACAAACAAATCCCATTTGATTCATAAAAAAAACGACAGCAACAATAACAACAAAAAATTCCACAGCTTTCATTCGCCACATTAGGAAATGGGTCCAAAGGGAGGCGAAGAACGGAAGCCTTTCAGCTTTCGAATCAATTGGTGAAAAAAAAAAGAAAATAAAAACTAAAACGCTCAAGGTTCTGGACACAAACTGGTGCATAATTATTCCGGGGTTCCACGAAAATAACACCCCCCTCCCCAATTAGAGTCCTGCTGGGAGGAGGAGGAGGATTTCTTTTGAGCAGGATCCGGTCGGACCCTTTGATGGATTCAATTATGGTCGGTTCTGATATGGCTCAAAAAGAGACGTATGGGAAGGGGGACCGCTGTTGCAGCCATGATCACCGATGGAAATAGAATAAAACAAGGGAGGGGGAAGATGCAAAGCAGAGAGAGAGAGAGAGAGAGAGAGAGGAGAGAGAGAGAGAAGAGAGAGAGAGAGAGAGAGAGAGAGAGAGGAGTCATATCTGTAACTATATTTGACAGTATATGTAACATCACACTTGCAACAGAGAGAGAGAGAGAGAGAGAGAGAGAGAGAGAGAGAGAGAGAGAGAGAGAGAGAGAGAGAGAGAGAGAGAGAATCATATCTATAACTAGATTTGACATTACAAGTAACATCACACTTGTAACAGAGAGAGAGAGAGAGAGAGAGAGAGAGAGAGAGAGAGAGAGAGAGAGAGAGAAAAGAGCATATCTACATATTACATTTAACATCAGAGAGAGAGAGAGAGAGAGAGAGAGAGAGAGAGGAGAGAGAGAGAGAGAGAGAGAGAGTGAGAGAGAGCATATCTATATATTTGACATTGACAATCACAGGTAACATCAGAGAGAGAGAGAGAGAGAGAGATGTCTATAATTATATTTGACATTACAGATAACATCACATTTGTAACAGAGAGAGAGAGAGAGAGAGGAGAGGAAGAGAGAGAGAGAGAGAGAGAGAGAGAGAGAGAGAGAGAGAGAGAGAGCGAGTCATATATATAACTATATTTGACATTACAAGTAACATCACAGAGAGAGAGAGAGAGAGAGAGAGAGAGAGAGAGAGAGAGAGAGAGAGAGAGAGAGAGAGAGAGAGAGAGAACGCTTTACCAATCCATGGTTGAATGGAAAGAGGAAACTTTAATACTATATGAGAGAGAGAGCGCGAGTCCATATCTATAACTAGATTTGACATTACAAGTAACATCACACTTGTAACAGAGAGAGAGAGAGAGAGAGAGAGAGAGGAGAGAGAGAGAGAGAGAGAGAGAGAGAGAAAAGAGCATATCTACATATTTACATTTAACATCAGAGAGAGAGAGAGAGAGAGAGAGAGAGAGAGAGAGAGGAGAGAGAGAGAGAGAGAGAGAGAGAGTGAGAGAGAGCATATCTATATATTTGACATTGACAATACAGGTAACATCAGAGAGAGAGAGAGAGAGAGATGTCTATAATTATATTTGACATTACAGATAACATCACATTTGTAACAGAGAGAGAGAGAGAGAGAGAGAGAGAGAGAGAGAGAGAGGAGGAGAGAGAGAGAGAGAGAGAGCGAGTCATATATATAAACTATATTTGACATTACAAGTAACATCACAGAGAGAGAGAGAGAGAGAGAGAGAGAGAGAGAGAGAGAGAGAGAGAGAGAGAGAGGAGAGAGAGAGAGAGAGAGAGAACCTTTACCAATCCATGGTTGAATGGAAAGAGGAAACTTTAATACTATATGAGAGAGAGAGCGCCGAGTCATATATGATAACTATATTTGACATTACAAGTAACATCACAGAGAGAGAGAGAGAGAAGAGAGAGGAGAGAGAGAGAGAGAGAGAGAGAGAGAGAGAGAGTTTATGATAGTGTTTATATTCGTGTACTTGACTCTTTTGTAGAAACTACACTCGCTCAAAATTTACATAATTTATCTACAAAACTTTTCTGTGGCCTAAATAAATTAGATTCTCAACTTTACTATCTAAATTAAAACTGACGAAAGTCTCAAGCTAAGAATTGTCAAGACGTGTTAATGAAATGTCTGCAATTGTTTACGAGCAACAAAGTAAACAACAAAACATGGAATTAGCCACCGAGTCAATTAAGGCTGAGCAAAAATGTATTCATAAATGTTGTTATCCTCTGTTGAGATACATTCGACTCTCTCAGCTGTTCCTACTTGATCTGTCATTTACATATAACAACCTGGCTGCTTAATGTACTACAGGACTACGGGATTCCCTTGGAATCTGTTCAGACGAGTAATCTAATTCTATCTTAAGTTCAGGAATGATGATGTTCTCGTTGGTGATATTTTGTTGAATATGCAAATATAATAAAGATTAGTTGAATATGATATTACTTTGGTGCTCTTTATGATACATTACCTTCTTAAGGCTGTGCTATATTGGTTTGCTAATAATTGGTGTGTGCGTGTGCATGTGTGTATATATATATATATATATATATATATATATATATATATATATATATATATATATATATATATATATATATATATATATAATATATATTACCACAATATATATATATATATAATATATATATACAAAAATAAATATAAATATATACATATATATACACATATATATATACATATACATACACACACACACACACACACCACACACATATATATATAATATATATATATATATATATATATATATATATATATATATATATATATACACGTAATTGAGATTATTTATATAGCAAGTATGTAAAACGGTTCATTTTCAAAACTGCCCTTTCTCAAACTCAAAGGGAAATATGATGGATTTTGCAAAATGTTGTTTACAGGATATTTGTCCACATATTTGGTGCATTTATTTGGAGAATAATCTCCAACGCTTAACCCTTCTCTTTATCAAAGCTTAACAAAAATTGATGGTTTAACATTCTTTGTAATGAAATTAAGCTTTGTCCTTGCATATCAAAATTATTATTATTATTATTATTATTATTATTATTATTATTATTATTGTTATTATTATTATTATCATTATTATCATTATTATTATTATAATTATTATTATTATTATCATTATTATTATTATTATTATATAATAATAATAATAATAATAATAATAATAATAATAATAATAATAATAATAATAATAATAATAATGAATATAGGGAATTTGTACAAAGATAAGCACTGACATAGGTTGTCAGAATTTTTTTTAACAAACACTTATAAACAATATAATAGTGACAATATTGAAAAGTAACAATAGATAGATATTAAAACAAAATTACAATAATGATAACTGACCTTCAGAATCTGATACAAGAAGATACAAACAAACAACATTGACCTTCAAGTATAATGAATATATACACAGAACATCAAAGCAATAATTTCATGCAGCCTGTTCTTCACGAACTAGAAAAAATGTCAAATAATCATGCGTTTGTTGATGCTAATTAATCATTTGTTAAGAGGATGCTGATTATCATTAACAAGGTTACTTAGGTTCGGGTTTCAAGGTCATGGGGAAGACTGATTGCACAAGCACTGTAACGGTGGTTATCATAGATTGTTTTCTCTGTAAATGTGTTTACATTTGCGAAGATACAATAGTGATACTACGCCGAATTGGGAAGACTATGGGGGTAGTTTGCTGATGCTAGTTGGTCGAGCATAATGAAGATATAGTTAAAAGTCTGCCGTGTGAAAATTTCAAGTTTTTAATGATATCATATACTGTACATACATACATACATACGCAAACAAGCCATATGTTTTAATACATTAATGTCTGGATTCTCTTATCGACCTCGGGATCAGAGTCTCAGGGCTCTAAAACATTTTTATAAGGGTTTTGTTTTTATGTATGTATGTATGTATGTATGTATGTATGTATGTATGATAAATTTTGCATATTTAGAGATGTTTTATCATATCTAAATAAGCCATATAATTCAATACATTAATGTCTGGATTTTCTTATCGACCTCTGGATCAGAGTCCCAAGGCAGAACCACTCAAAGACAATAGCCTCTGACCAGCCGGGAATCGAACCCCTGGTCCAGGAAACTTGTATAACAGTGACCAGGGTTTGATTCTCGGCCGGTCAGAAGCGATATTCTTTGAGTGGTTCCGCCTTGGGACTCTGATCCCGAGGTCGATAAGAAAATCCAGACATTAATGTATTAAAATATATGGCTTATCTGAATATGAAAAAAAAAACACGTTTAATTATGCAAAATTTATCATACATACATACATACATACATACATACATACATACATACATACATAAAACAAAACTCTTTTAAAAAATTAGGAGAGCAAATACTGTATACATGAAAAATTTAAAAACTATATAGGCTACCTAAATAGCAAGAGAGGTTTTGTTTAAAATAACTATGATTATATATATATATATATATATATATATATATATATATACATATATATATATATATATATATATATATATACATATATATATATATATATATATATATATATATATATATATATATATATATATATGCATACATTAATGAGGGACATCAAGGTTGTGAAAACTGTCAGAAAGAAAAAAATGTGTGTGCGTGTGTTGGTGAATATCAGTGTGTTTGTGTACATGAGTGCATACTTATCAAGCCACAAAAGGAAAAATTAAAAACTTTCATTACATTGACATCGTCAGATTTTCGACGAGTCTACCGAATTCATAAGACGAAATCATTAACTGAGATCAAGTTTATTAGCTTTCCTATCCTAGTATGTTTCCTGTTTTAAGCTTTTAATGTGAAAGCTGTCGTGATTTTAACGCACACACACTCATATATATATATATATATATATATATATATATATATATATATATATATATAATATATATATATGTATGTCTGTGTTTATATGTATACATATTTTTATATATATATATATATATATATATATATATATATATATATATATATATATATAATATATATATATATATATATATATATATTATATATATATATATATATATATATATATATATATATATATATATATATATCCATATATATATATGTGTGTGTGTGTTTATGTATGTGTTTGTACATACTACATACATGTGTATGTATATAGATATATATGTATACATATAAACACAAAACATATATATATTATATATATATATATATAGATATATATATATATATATATATATATATATATCCATATATATATATGTGTGTGTGTGTATGTCTGTATGTATACTGTATATATATATTGAAGAAAGTAAAGAAAAACTTTTGAGAAATACAATGCAGAATAAGAAATAGATTCTATTATAAGAAAAAGAACGTCCATAGTCTAAGTGCAGTAGTACCCCTTATTCGATTAAATCAATATTGATATAAACAGACGAAGCTTCATAGTCAATAATAAAAAGAATTTTTAGATCCTTAAGGGTACACTTGGACACACTAAATCAAATTTCTCTTCCTCTTGTTTTGTTAAAGTTTTTATAATTTATATAGCAAATATTCATTTTGATATTGTTACTGTTCTTAAAATAATTTATTTTTCCTGGTTTCATTTCCTCACTGGACTATTTTCCCTGTTGGAGCCCCTAGGCTTATAGCATTGTGCTTTTCCAATTAGGGTTATAGCTTAGCAAATAATAATAATATAATAATAATAATAATAATAATAATAATAATAATAATAATAATAATAATAACTGTCAAGCCATATCTTATCAGATAAGAATTTTTCATTAATCAGAGAATACTCTTCACGGGTGTACGATGTGGTGATGGAAAAATATATCAGTAATACGAGCTGGAATTTGGTGGGCGGAGGGAGGGGGGGGTTAGGGAAGTCTGTCTAAGACGCTACCCTTTGATATACAGAAGTTCAAGGTCAGACGGTAGGAATGTAAACTAAGGGATATATTCAGGGTTAATCTGGACATGGCATCCTTGGGGTGCCTTGGGGATGTGTTTGCATTGTGTGCCTAAACGTACGTGACTGTTCGTCAATGGAAAGTGAGCGGAGGTGAATATTTTCATGAATTTATTTGATTCATATTTAGATGAGTTTTTAATGTCTCGCTGTGTTGCCATAAAGTTATAAACTTCAGAAAGTCGGTAGAACTACTATTTTCAAAACTTTTTTTTTTTCATCTCACCCACCTATAATCTTTCTGAAAGTGGGAGGAGACTATTATCTTTCATAAAAATTTCATCCCTTTCTTATTTAAGTAGCTTCGTCATTTCTTGTTCCCAAAAGACCTATGATGCACTGTTGAAAATTTGCATTAAAAACCGGTAAAAATCATGGAATAAATGTTGCCAGGTATTTATCGTTTAAAAAAAAAGGATATATTGACTTACAGGAGTGATATTACGGTCACCAAACCGTAAAAGATAATAGCAAAGTACGGTAAAATACGATCGCCTGTAATTTACTGAAATACGGCTAAGAGCAATATATTTTTACGGAGAATTTCCGGTTGAAATTACGTTTTTTTTAACAGTTTATTTTTCTTAAGGAGATAATTTCCTCAATTAATTGGACTAAGGCACACACAAATAAAGGTCTTTGGAATAAAAATGGTTTTGGATCCCTTCTAATTCATGGTCGGTGTCAATGACCTTAGATGTCAGGATGCCAGAAAACATCAAATCAGTCAATCAATCTGATTCGTGATATATCAAATCGTCAATCGTCACAAGTTTTCGTAAATCAATCCTACACAAATAATGTCTCATTAAAATGGCCTGAAAGGATTATTCAAAAGAGTAATTAAATTTTAATGAACATTTTGTAGCAGTTCTGCTGAAACCAATATTAAGTTCATAAAAGCAATATTGTAATAATGACTAATATTTTTCCACCCTTAATATCCTATTTCTATTCAGTATCCGATAAATTAGATGTTTCAGCTAATAAAAGTTAAATATGTCATATATCAATATGAACTCTGGTTCTCAACTTCTAAACTACAACCCTAGTTGGAAAAGCAGGATGCTTTCTATAAGCCCAAGGGCTCCAACATGGAAAATAGCTCAGTGAGGAATGGAAATAAGGAAATAAACTAAGAGAGAAGTAATGAACAATATAAAATACTTTAAGAACAGTAACAACGTTAAAATAGATCTTTCATATATGTATATATATATATATATATATATATATATATATATATATATATATATATATATATATATATATATATGAAAAACCGAGATGAAAAAGTGTGCTCGAGTGTACCCTCACGCAAGAGAAGTCCTGGTATTGCAATGACACAATATCTAACAGATTTTGTATATTTGAGAACAAATCCCTCA
>NC_090751.1:28916920-28939420 GCF_036898095.1 Palaemon carinicauda | reverse complement strand
CCCCCTTTTGTGGTACAGCGTGGGTGGAACTCTGAAGAAGCACGTGGTCCCTCTGGAAAGCTGAGAAGAAGATCAAGTCGTCTGCCGACATCGCGCAACAAGCTAAGTGGAAGGAAGTTATAATGGGCGCAATTAGGTATTGTCTGCATCGTTAAGGTGTTGCTGTCAGCACGTGTGAAAGATTTCATTCACAGGACTCAGATTTATGAGGGTATTAAATGTTCCTAAGTTGTAAGGCGTGATTAGCTGATTCCTCAGTAAGATGATCGACGAAGTTCATTAAGGAAACTGTCCTGTTGTGTAATATTTAGAGTGACAATTATTTTGTGTTTTTTTTTTACGACAGAGGAGTTGATGTTTAATTAAATGGAAATTTTGCATTTGGACTTGAGTAGTTTATTTGTTAGGCAAATATCTCGAAGGTGAGCAGGAACAGATGTGTGTAGTGCATTAAGACTTGGAAAAGGTCAGAATGTTGTGTTCTCAGGTCATTATTCATGTATTTTGAGTTAAGAGTGATATCTGATCGTCGAGGGAAACCTTGTGGAATTTTATAATGTGGTCCCTTGGTTCTGTATTGGTTTAGGTATAATCGTCTATAGGTCCTCATAACTGGTTTAGGTTAATGGTATCACGGGTTTGATTTAATACATAAGTTTATTCTGTGTGTGGCATGAAAACATTTCTTGGAAGATCCAATTTAAAACCCATTCAAATGAGAACTTAGCACGTAACGTTACGGTTACCCAATTTAACTTTACCAATTGGAGGAATATCCATATGAAGAAACCACTTCCAACGTCGGTTACGGGCGCTGTAATCCTAAGCCAATGGTCACTAGAGTTCTCAGTTTGACAGCTGTTAGTTGGCTGCATGCTGCATGGTATTAGAACTTAGGCATATCAAGGAGGGGTTTAGTTATTTCACAGAAGTTATTTCAGGTAGGAGTTCTTTCAGGTAAAGGCTGGGATATGTCAAATAGAAGTTATTTCAGGTAAAGGCTAGGATATGTCAAACAGAAGTTATTTCAGGTAGGAGTTCTTTCAGGTAAAGGCTGGGATATGTCAAATAGAAGTTATTTCAGGTAGGAGTTCTTTCAGGTAAAGGCTGGGATATGTCAAATAGAAGTTATTTCAGGTTAAGGCTGGGATATGTCAAATAGAAGTTATTTCAGGTAGGAGTTCTTTCAGGTAAAGGCTGGGATATGTCAAATAGAAGTTATTTCAGGTAGGAGTTCTTTCAGGTAAAGGCCGGGATATGTCAAATAGAAGATCTTTCAGGTAGGAGGCTGGGCCACGAGACATTGATACATTTACGGACAGTCTCTAGGCTTAGAGGATTTAGGCAGTCGCAACATAGGTACTGATGGTGGTCTTCATTGAGTAGTGCAGGTTCTCGGCCACTCATCGGTTAGGTCAGCTACGATTCAACTAGGGAATTTTGTTAGCTCATAGGGAGTGCCGGAACGGGGCCTAGGAAAATGGAGACCCTAAAGGTTGCGCAATTGAGAGAGGAGTTGGAAGTTAGAGGCCTCCCAAGAGGAGGGAACAAGTCTGAATTGTGTCAGCGTCTAAGTGAAGCCCTAGAGAAGGATGGCGTAGAGGTACAGGAGTTTTTGCGGGGACTTGAGGTTAGGCAGGAGAGTGGGGTTAATCAGGGCCATAAGGTAGGTGAGTGCACTGAAGAGTCCAGGGAAGAGGAAGGACATTTAAATTTGGGGGATAGCGCATCAGTCATTGGTATGCAATCTGTTGCTTCCGGGAGATCTCAGCGGTCGCGCGCGAGTTCTACTGGGAGCAGACATGCAGTATTAGCTGCTTCTAGAGCCAGGTTGGCAGCACAATTACGGGCGATGAAGGAGATAGACGTCATAGAGCGAGAGGAAGCAGCGCTAAAGGCTAGGAGGGAGAGGGTCGGTTTAGAGGCAGAGTTAGCTGGAGTGGAGGCAGAGGAGAAGGCCCTGAGAGAAGTCAGAGTAAAAGAAAAGGAAATAACTCCCCTCCCTAGGGTAAGAGAACACACAAGCCCTGATGTAAGCGGGAGTGAGAGATCCATGCATTTGAATACGGAAGCGCCCGAGATTGGGTTAAGTGGATGCCGTTGCTCGGGCGAGAATGACCAGAGGGACTTGAGCAATAGGGAAGTCATGCAGGCGCTAATCTCTTGCAACCTTAAAAGCTTGATGCCCAAGCAGGATATAGTTAAGTTTGATGGGGATCGTACAAAGTATTTTAAGTTCATTCGCGCTTTCGATGAAGTCTTTAGTAGCCAGTTGACGAATGATAAGGAAAGGCTGAGGTATCTGGATTTATACACGACAGGCATGCCAAACGATATTGTGGCATCTTGCATCCACTTAGAAGCTTCAGAGGGCTATAAGCAGGCAAGGAAGTTGCTGGAGGAGCGATATGGAAACCTAGAACAGATAGCCACCGCGTTTGTGGAAAAGATCATTAATTGGAAAGATATAAGGGAAAACAACGCGGAAGAGTATGACGAGTACTCGGTGGCACTCAAAACTTGCAGGAATGCAATTTCGTGCGTCCCTTATGGCATTGCCGAATTACAAAATCCAAAAACAATGAGGTTGATCATTGGCAAGTTCTCCTTAGGGGTGCAGGCTCGATGGTGGAGAGTTGCTGATAAGATTAATGAGAAAAAAAAGAGGCCTGTGTCGTTTGATGATTTGGTGAGTTTCATTGAAGGAGAGGCTAGGGTCTTGAACCTATTTCAGAGGGGCAGAAGGGAAGACACCCCTCGGGTAGGAGAAGGAAAAGCACCAGTCAAGGCTGAGTGTCCAACTAAGGCTAGGAAAGTTTCATGTAACAGAACTGCCCCGCTTTCATGTTGGTACTGTACAGGACCCCATATAGTGGATGAATGCCACCAAATATCTCAAATGGGACCTGAGGAAAAACTGGGAGCCATAAGGGAGTTGGGGCTCTGTTTTGGGTGTCTGAGAAGTGGTCATAGGTCTCAGTATTGCAGAAACAGGAAAAGTTGCAACATATGCAATGGGAATCACCCAACGCTGTTGCATCGACACCAGGAAGTAGAAGTGGTCCAAGGAGTAGAAGTGGTCCAAGAAGTAGAAGTGATAGGATCTGAGCACTCAAATAGAGCCTTAGTGGCTCAGGAGGAAGGAACACATGACAAAATTGCTATGTTCAGGGCGGTTAGAGGAGGTAGCATTGGTACAGGGATGTCAGTTGTGCCGATAAGGATTAGGTCAAGGGAAGGAAGGGAGGTTTTCACGAAGGCTTTCTTGGACAATGGGAGTTCCACATGCTTTGTCTCGGAAGCTTTAATGCAGACCCTAGGCAGCACTGAGAGGCAGGACGTTAAGGTGAATGTTGAAACCATCAACGGAGTAGGGGAAGTTGCATGCAGTCTAATCTCGGGATTGTCAGTATTGGACTATGAGGGCAAGACTTGCATTACACTCCCCCCGGTGTTGAGTGCCCCTCGCATACCGATAGACGAGTGCGACGTAGTCAGGTCCAGAGATCTGGAACGATGGCCACACTTGCGAGAGATTTACATCCCAGAGGTAGAAGCTGAGGTAGGTTTATTAATTGGGAACAATGTGCCTCACCTACTTGAGCCAAGGGAAGTTATTAATTCAACACGACTCCATGAACCCCATGCCATACGAACGTTATTGGGCTGGGTGGTATGTGGAGCAAAGGACAAAAGGAGACAAGAGCATGTCAATAAGATCCAAGTGACAAGCAAGCGCCTTGAGTTAGACCGCATACTGGTTGAGAGTTACAATCGCGAGTATGACGATGTTGCATCTAACAGAAGGGAAATGTCTGCAGAGGACAGGAAATGGCTAGAGATAATAGAGAAAGGGGTCAGAAAGAAAGGAAGAACTTACGAGGTACCATTGCCTCTGCGTGGCAATCATGGGCCATTGCCAGAAACAAGGGACATCGCATTGCGCCGTATGCACAGCCTTCGTAAGAAGCTAGTGAAGGATGGTAACTACGCTAAGCAGTATAGCGCCTTCATGAGAGAGATGCAACAGAAAGGCTATGCTGAGCGAGTGACTGCAGCCAGCCAGGGAAATGTGTGGTACATTCCTCATTTTGGTGTGCAACATCCAGACAAGCCAGACAAGGTCCGTGTTGTATTTGACTGTGCAAGCAAGGTGGAGGGTATATCCTTAAATGACCTACTCTTGCAGGGACCTGATATGATGAACTCTCTGTTGGGTGTGTTGGTAAAGTTTAGGGGAGGTCTATTTGCCTATACAGGAGATATAAATACTATGTTCTATCAGGTACGGGTACCAGAGTATCAGCGGGATTACCTTAGGTTCTTTTGGTGGGAAAATGGTCTTGACGAGGAACCCAAAGAGTGGAGAATGGCAGTCCACCTGTTCGGGGCCTGCTCTTCTCCGAGCATTGCAAACTTCGTGCTGAAACAGACGGCAAGCGACTTTGGGAATGAATTTTCAGAGGAAGCACGGTTCACAGTTGCCAACAATTTTTATGTAGATGACTGCTTGAGAGCCGAGGATCGCAAAGATGCACTGTTAGTCAATTTGTTGGAGGTTAAAGAGCTCTGCAAGAAAGGGGGGTTTACATTGACAAAGTTCAGCAGCCCTTGCGTGGAGGTTATGTCATCGATCCCGATGGAGTGGTACAGTAGGAGCACCTCAGAGCTTATAGAGGGATCAGAGTCACATAAGACAAAGGCTCTGGGAGTGCAGTGGGACTTGGCCACTGATGAATTGGGTGTCCACGCAGAGCTAATATCAGTCCCAAGGACTAAGCGGGACCTGTTGTCAGCCATAGCCTCGATTTACGATCCACTTGGAATATTGGCGCCAGTTTTAATCGAGGGTAGGGTCATCATGCAGGACCTCTGCCGATTAAAGATAGCCTGGGACATGGAGTTGGACCCTGACACTACGGACCGTATCAAGGCGTGGGCAAAGAGGCTGAGCCAGACCAGCGGGACCAGTGTGCCCAGAAGCCTGAAGGTTATTCCATGGGAATCAGCTACCCTAGTACAGTTGCATTTGTTCTCAGATGCAAGCGTCATGGCTTTGGGAGTAGTGGCATACTTGCGGGTCTCGGATCTGTGGGGAAACGTATCTTGCAGATTCATCATGGGAAAGGCAAGGGTAGCACCACTGAAGCATGTTTCGGTGCCCCGCCTAGAACTTAGTGCAGCGGTGCTGGCCGTAAGACTAGGAAACACCATTCTGACCATGATAGATTTCAGGGTAGATGGGGTCTATTATTGGACTGACTCAACGACCGTCTTGCGCTATATTAGGAACGATCAGGCCAGATACCAGACATTTGTGGCAAACCGTGTCTCTATGATAAGGGAGGGCAGTGATCAGAAAGAGTGGAGGTACGTTAACTCTGGGGAGAACCCAGCAGACGATGCAACACGTTCCAAGCAGTCTGAAAGGTGGAAAAAAGGTCCGGAGTTTCTGTTGAAGGAGGAGTGTTTCTGGCCAACTGAGCCAGCTCAAATGTCAGATGGTGTGGAGGGATTGGAGGTTAAGCGTGAGATACGACCAACAGGAACTAGAGGCTACAAAATAATTAGTTTCAGGATTGGGATGGACATAAGGCAAACAGGTATGTATAAAATCATCCACCACTATTCTAGTTGGATCAAGCTCCTTAGAGCTTTGGGTTGGTTGTTGCTATTTGCTAGGTACATTATTTATAAACATCGGCAGCTGCTCAGCGAGCTAGGTGTGCATCTGTCCACCGAAATTATTAGCTTGGCGGAAACGGTGGTAGTGCAGGTAACACAGCGTGTTGATTACGAGTTAGAGATAGAGAGCCTCGAGAAGGGAGGAACTATTAGGGCCTCTAGCTCCCTAAGAAGGTTGAAACCAATCCTGAGAAATGGGCTTCTGTGCGTTGGAGGTAGGTTATCTTTGGCAAATATCTCTCCAAGCGAAAGGCATCCAATTATTTTGCCGTATAAGGGACACTTGACAGACATGGTGATCCAGTATTATCATGAGCATTCTAACCATATGGGTGTAATGCATGTTTTGAGCCAGGTGAGGGAGAAATTTTGGGTAATTAAGGGCCATGCAGCAGTGCGACGCGTGCTGAGTAGATGTGTCAGGTGTCGCAGGGCACACGGAAAAGCCATCGAGCAGCTAATGGCCGATCTACCACCCGATCGAGTGCAGTCGGGGAAACCCCCATTTTATCGCACCGGAGTGGACCTTTTTGGGCCATTCTTCGTAAAACGAGGAAGGGCACAGATGAAGCATTGGGGAGTTATATTCACTTGTTTGAACATGAGGGCCATACACTTGGAGGTGGCCTCGAATCTCACATCAGATTCATTCATTAGTGCCTTCAGGAGGTTTTTGGCTCGTCGTGGTCAGGTCAAGACAGTTAGATGCGACTGCGGCACTAATATTGTGGGATCGCGGAAAGTTCTCGACTCCAGTTATGAGTTCTTGGCAGGAAACAAGGTGCGCAATGAGTTGCTCGGGTGTGGGGTGGAATTTATTCTCAATCCGCCCGGCGCCTCACATTTTGGAGGAGCATGGGAGCGGTTGATAGGTACCGTGAGGAGGGTCCTAGATATAGTCTTGGGGACACAGAAATTGGATTATGAAGGGCTGTGTACGCTCTTTTGTGAAGTGGAGGCAACGGTTAACAGCAGACCCCTTACTGTCGTCACCTCAGACAATAGAGACCCGGTTCCACTCACACCGAACAAGCTTTTAAACATGGCAGATTCGCCTGTAGGCTGCGACGTTGCAATAGGTGGTCACTCTAAGCAAAGATGGAAGCAGGTGCAGCATATGGCCGAACAGTTCTGGGCCCGTTGGAAACGTGAGTACCTACTGGGTCTGCAGAAGAGACAGAAATGGCTCAAAGAGCGACGAAACGTCAGGGTGGGAGACGTAGTCCTTATGGTCAAAGAGAATGAAGCACGCTGCCATTGGCCATTGGCTAGAGTAGTGCAGACCAAAGTAGGGAAAGATGGTTTGGTGAGGACGGTGACTGTCAGGAGAGAGGGCAAGGAATACGACAGACCGCTGTCGAAACTTATTTTGATTTTAGAGGAGGAGACGGATCTAATGGGCGTTACAGAGCGATAAGGCGTTGAACCCCCTTGTGCTCAAGAAGCTTCAAAGGGGCGGGTGTAAACGCAGGGATGTCTCATGCAGGGAAAATTTCACTCAGGGAAATTTCACCTTTTCCCCGCGCAACTTTGAATGACTATTCGTGGTAAATCCAAAATTTGTAATTAAATTCCGGTCACAAATAGAGGCATACACGTTATAAAATAATAAGAAAATTAAAATGAGGAAGTTTTAGTCAGAAACAATAATTTTGGGGACACCTTTTATATGTTAGTAACAAAGAAAAACAAAAGAACCATTCAGCCCTCTCCCGCCATGCCCATTCTCAAGCGCTTGGGAAAGCGACAGGTTGTTCTTGAGCGCAGGGAAGTGATGGAGTGCAGACGTGTTTTGGTGAAAATTGACATCGACGACTTTAAGATGGAATTATAATATAAGGTAAGAAAGCACATTGTTCTTAGAGTTAGAGACAAAAAAAGGGTTGTCAGGGTTGCTGTTTAAATAACAATAGCTTAAGGGATGTTAATAATGAAATATAGAAACATGAGACAAAGTGAGGGGTTTGTCCTAACGGTCCCGTACCCTCGGCAGGAACATACCCAGGGGCCCATTTAGGGGAGAGAGGTGGACGGTCTTTACGGTGGACACAAACAAAATTGTAAGTAAGAGATGTTATCAAGAGGTCTTTTATAATTTAAGGAGGGAAAATAGAGTTCGTAAGGGATTAAGCTAGATAGAATATGCCACACATCGAATAATTATTTAGTGAAATTCTCTCATGACTTAATGATGTCTATTATTGCTTAGTGCTTATTTCTATAGAGTTTATAGCAGAACCAAGGGATTCACCCACCTAGTATTATGAATTTTGTAATCAAGTCATTATACTAGAGGCCTTTATTGGAAATATTAATAAAAATGTGTAACATGCAAGAAATAGAATACAAAGGAATCACAATTAACGAGATATAGCAAAAGAGGTTTCCAATAATGTTGTTTGAAATGTGTAGAGAATAGGGTTTTCTTTAAATATGTTTTTTATTAATCATTATGATTTTACTTTTGTTGATTTCTTTTTTTTAATTTCTTATTTTTTACATGTTTAGTTTTTATTAATTGAAGAATTGTCCATATGAATTTCTCATTGTATGTAATTTTTCCAGTGACACGTCACAAATAAAAAAAAAAAAAAATGTCGACGAGTACTAAATCACCCCGCCACGAAGACCCCCTCAACCTATAGGATCCTTTAGCAAAAAAGAAAAATAAATAAATAAAAAAATAAATTGAAAATAACAAAATGGGAGAATTCCTTTATTTAAATCGCTTCGACATCATCGTCCATTTTTATGTTCTAGTTAATCATCATTATCTTCAATATAGCCATTGATAAGTAAATTAAAACAATACTATAACACCAGTGAGGATAATATTAACAAAAAACAATCATAATTGCAATAGTAATTAAAAAAATAATTATTTTCATCAAAAAGATTATTATCATTATGTGACCTCTGATTAGCCTATATGAAAATTATAATTAAGTGTTGTCCATTTGCTCTTTGAATTCTTATGAGAGGAGTTTACTCATCATATACTTATATGAAAAATTTAGAATAAACGCTTCAATTCCACATCGATTTTCACCAGATTAGCATTCTGCGTTTTGTTACCTTTTGCCAATCGGAATTTATCCATACACTCTTCAACGTATATTAGGAAATTATTTCTTGTATTAATTCTTGTAACCTCATCTATCGTTTTTTCATTACTTAAAGGAACAATAATTGATCTCTTTCGTACTTCTGGAGTCTTTACTCCAAGAAGACATACCTTACACAGCCTTGTCAGTCGTTCAATTGCGGTTTGAATGTTAAAACTCGCCATCCTTATTGTAATCCCATCACTCACGGTATTTTTGTTTGTTGCTTTTTTTTAATCATCAATATCTCTTCCACATCCATTATCAACGTTATGTCTTCCTATCAATTTTCATCTTCATTTACAAATATTCTCTCCCGAAAGTTTCAAGGTAACTTTCGCTCACACAGATTTTTTCCTTTTGCAACTTAATTAAATCATTTTTGCTACTTAACTTCTCTTTTCTCATTTACTTGACCTGACCTAAAGAAAGGAGGTTTACATTCGGGGAAAAATGGGTTGACGTACTGTGGGTGTGACACGTTAAAGTAAAAGAAAAATAAATCAAATGGTACAGCGTTTATAAAGGCTATGAATGTACTACTCATGAAAATTTCTAGTATGGTCATGAATTAGCTTTTTATGGCAACTAATTTTCAATCTATATATGGACCGTATGTTCCTCAGCACTTAGAGGCTACCTGGAACATCGAAAACTATCCCATGCTTATCATATGGCAATCACTATTTTTTGAAAAATCATTGATAGAAATTATTATTTTTGCTACTATTATCATCATCATCTTGATTATCATTATCATTGTCGTTGCATTTCAGCTTAAAATGAAATAGACTGCAATTAATTTTGGAAGGTTCAACTTATTCATTATTCTCTTGGTAACCGTATTTGGCATTCCAAGAGACGTAGAAGACGAGAGAAGGACTTAGGAAGGGATTACGACCGGGACTCGTATTTAAGCATAAAGTCCCATTGCGTGACGTCACCCTGACAGCGCCCTGACCATCTCTTCAAACATGTCTTTATTTTACGACCCCTACAAAGACAACCGCTCATGTGGAGGAGGAGGAAGAGGAGGAGGATGAGGAGAAGGTGGTGGGGAAGGAGGAGGAAGATGGCATGCATATTACACAAGTATGTCTCATGGCGACCTCTTTGAGGGAGCCGATATGAGACATTCCATGCCTCTTACCAACTGTCCACTTAAACCCTAAGTCATGTCAACTCAACCCTTGTCTCAAAGTGACGGCTTCCTCTAGAGGCTCCGCAAGGAATTTACTCGGCCATCCTGAATTCCTTCTGCGCAGACTCCCGTCTCCTTTGGATCTTACGTTACGCAAAGGCTGTACCCTAACACGATTTACGTAACATTGCAACACGTCTTACGTAGCATTACAACACGACATACGTAACATTTCGGCTGTTGGGATCTCACATCGCTTGCTATAACAACGCTATGGAATTAGAACTTTTATATTTAGCTGATTACTTTCAGGTAAATTAAAAATACGTATTGCAGACTTTTCTTGTTGCTAATCTTTTGTAATTATTAATGGATGATATAACTTGGGTATAGCTGCAGTAACGCCAAACAAATGATACATATTTCAGACAATTTCCTAGTTGATAATCTTTTGAAATTATTAATAGAGAAAATTAGATAGGCATAACTGCAGTAACACCAATCTACATAAACTAAAATAGATGCTTTTATAGCATAACTCGTCTCTGTTAATGGTTCCCGGATCCAGAGGTTCACACCAGAACTCTCAATCTCTTTAAATTCTCATCTTACTCAAGGCCAATCTTTAAGCAAAAGGCCTACCTGACATAAGGTAGGTTTAGTCTAAAACGATTCATAAACAGGGCAGAGACATATTGACCACTTTTTCTCCTTGTGCATTTGGAATTTTCCCTAAGTCTAATTAATGACAAGTTACCTAAGAAACCCTATATAATAAAGAGCATGTGTCTGGCTATATATATATATATATATATATATATATATATATATATATATATATATATATATATATATATATATATATATATATATAATTACTGTATATATGTTTATATATATACATATATATAGAATATATATATATATATATATATATATATATATATATATATATATATATATATATATATATATATATATATATATATACTGTAGAATATATACATATATATACATATAAATATATAATTACTGTATATACATCTATATATACATATATATAATATATATATATACATACATTTATGTATATATATATATATATATATATATATATATATATATATATATATATATATATACACACACACACACACACACACATATATATATATATATATATATATATATATATATATATATATAAATGTGCACGCTCAACTCTCACCTTCACCCTGGTAGGGGGAGAGGGAGTAGGCATACCCTGGTGAGAGAAGGGGGTGCGTGTGCGTGTGTGTGCATATCTATCTAAATATTTTGCCGTCCTTTTTGACGGGTTGTGTACAATAGTAAATTAAGATTGACCTATAAATGGGGCCCGCCGGATGAACCAAATGAGGGCCTAAACATGGCCTCCAGAACTGAAGAAGGCTAATGATGGTAATGATGGTGAGGAGGAGGAAGGGGGGGGGGGGATCATGAATAATGACAATGAAGAGGAGAAAGAGAAAAAGAATAATGATGATGGTGATGATGAGGAAGAAGATACTAATGATGAATATGATGATCGTTTTAATTTGCGTGAATTTTAAATTAACTCTTGAAGTTTTTGTGGTTTATTTATGAAAAATCTATTTTAATGCTGCTATTGTTCTTGAAATATTTCATTCTAATAGTTCATTACTTTTCTTGTAGTTTATTTATCTCATTCTTTTCTTTCCTCACTGAGCTACTCTTTCCTGTTGGAGCCCTTGGGCTTGTAGCATCCTGTTTAGCCAAATAAGGTTGTAGCTTAGCTTATAATAATAATAATAATAATAATAATAATAATAATAATAATAATAATAATAATAATAATAATAAGAAGAAGAAGAAGAAGAAGAAGAAATCAATCTCCAAGAAGGGTTTTCAACTCTTCATGTTACTAACACTTCATACATCAATTAAAAACATTAATAGAGATTAAAAAATACTCGAAAAGTTCTCCGAGAAATGGGAACACTAATCCTTCATTAGACAGAACGTGCTTTTTAACGCTAAAAGCTGTCCCGATTTGATTAATAAGACAAAGAAAATAAGAAAGATTGAAGGGAGAGACAAATCGGTAACAATATATTTATACGACGTCAAGTGTTAAAAAAAAAAAAAAAAAAAAAAAAAAAGGTCCTCAAAGGGTGAAGTCTTTTATTTGCATTCCTCTTGGTTTTTTTCACAGTCTTATGTCAGAGTTCTCTTGCTTGAGGGTAAACTTGGGCACACTATTCTATCTTCTTTCTCTTCCTCTTGTTTCGTTCAAGTTTTTATAGTTTATATATGAAATATTGATTTTAATGTTGTTACTGTTCTTATAATATTTTATATTAATTTCTAATTACTTTTCTTGTGGATTCCCCAGTTTCTTTCCTCACTGGACTATTTTCCCTGTTGGAGCCCTCGGGCTTATGGTATTCTGCTTTTCCAACTAGGGTTGTAGCTTAGCAAGTAATAATAATAATAATAATAATAATAATAATAATAATAATAATAATATAAGAACAACAAAAACAACAACAATAATAATAATAATAATAATAATAATTCGTATTAGCATATTTCTTAGTCGTCACAATGCCCCGATCCGACCTTTTAAACCATCAGCTCGAAACAGAGCCATTATCAAATGCAAACGGGGAACCTTGATTGGGGTAACCGACTCCTTGAACTGATTTCAGCGCCCTCTTGTATTGCGTCTCCAAACAAAAAAAAAAATAAATAAAAAAAAAAATAAAAGTTGGTGGGGTTTGGTTTCGCCAACACATAAAAGAAAAAATGTTATTTTTATATCATCTATTTCAGTTTCCCGCTCATACGGATTTTTTTTTTTATTTAAAGTCATGAATGAAGATATGTCTGTAATGAAAACATAACTGTGTAAAACAATTTTTTAAAAAAATGAAGATATCTTCTTTAGAGAGAATAGTAGAAAAATTCTTCCGTTCTTTATTCTTAGCTTTCCCGTTCATAGGGTTTGAATTTCATTTAAATTTCTAAGTGACCATAGGTCTGTAATGAACACGTAAAAAAAAAAAAAAAAAAAAAAAAAAAAAAAAAAAAAAAAATTGAAAATATCCTCGGCAGTGTTATATTCATAGGAAAAATATACAATATAATTTAATATTTTTTCCAATATACATTTCTAATGTTCATTAAGAGGATATGAAATGTATATGTATATGTATATATATATATATATATATATATATATATATATATATATATATATATATATATATATATATATATATATACATATATTGCATTAGCTATATAGGTAAGAATTCATTATTGCGTAAAATATGAAATAGGTGGACGGCAAAAATAAGGATAACAAGCTGTAGCAAACTAACACTAAATGAAAGGTGAAATAAAACAGATTTTATTCTCATCGAATGTGAATAATTATAATGCCATACTTAACAAACGTTTATGAATTCTAATTAATGTTTAGTCAATGTGAATAAAACGTTTATACTCAGCGAATGTGAATAAAAACGATTCCATAAATTGCAAAAAGTGATTATCATTTTCAAGGTGAGAAAAAAAAATGAATGAGAATTCTTTTATACTTAAAGAATGTTTAATGAAAATCATTGCCGAAAGAGTAATGCCAGCAATTGCTTTTTTAACCTTAGAAGATACTAAGTTTAGATATTTGCTATACAGCACAAATTCAATAAATCCTATTTATATTTGCTACAATTAATGAATGACTATAGTCCATTTCTTTTATCGAGGCAGATTTGCACCGACTCGCAGTGGTGCCCTTTTAGCTCGGAAAAGTTTCCTGATCGCTGATTGGTTAGAATTATCTCGTCCAACCAATCAGCGATCAGGAAACTTTTCCGAGCTAAAAGGGCACCGCTGCGAGTCGGTGCAAATCCGCATCGCTAAAAGAAATTGACTATAGGCAATTTGATATTGCTTATTCACTGACCTAACGCAAATAACAAGTATAACTACTGTAGATACAAGGACGCTACGGCAAAAAGACTCTTTTTTTATTATTAAAATCTATTTATATTTCATGCAATTAATGCATGACTAGGAAATTTGATATTGCTTATTCGCCGACCTAACTCAAATACCAAGTGTAACTACTGTAGATACAAGAATGCTACAGCAAACAGAAAAAATGCATTAAAACCTATTCATAATTGCTGCAATTAATGCATGAGTAGGCAACTTGATATTGTTTATTCCTTGACGTGATTCAAATACCAAGTTCAACTAAACTCAAAAGTTTTATTAGCTAATATGACACCAGTAAACGACAATAATAATAATAATCAGAAAGATTGAAAGAGGAAAACTCTTGCTCAATGATGCATCTAAAGGACCTTGAGGGCCATAACACTAATATACTTTATTCTGAAAGCACAAAATAAACAAAGGGAAACTACTGATGACAGAACTTTATATAAGTTCATTAAAAGGGAGTGGAAAGTAAACAGAGAAGCTAATAAAATTCTATCCCGCTGATAAAAAAAAAAAAAAAAATGGAATAAAATTCTTTTCATTTATTTCTTCACTTTTTTATTCCACTGATTAAAAATTTTCCTTTCTGAACGGGGATACCTTAACGTGGTGAAAGGGATAGTGTATCGTTACGATCAGCAAATCTGTACTAGTTACGGCTACCCATACTAGGTTGGTTTGCTGTGAGCGATCAGACAAAGTCTCCCCCTACCACCAATCTACAGTTGGCTAGGGTGATAATGAAAAATGCCCAAACCTCAGGCATGAATACAAGACATGTCTGAGGCCTTTCTCCTGCAGTAGAATAGAAACGGCTACATTTGTTGTTGGTGTTGTTGATAAAAACAATTATATGTAGGGAAAAATGGCCGATTGTCCGTGGAAGTGTATTGTCAAAAGAGCTACATAATCAAAAGTAGAAAATACACCGCTGTATACAGAGAGAGAGAGAGAGAGAGAGAGAGAGAGAGAGAGAGAGAGAGAGAGAGAGAGAGATGAATATATACTTCTATAAACGATTCAGTGAATTAAAAATCCATCTTACATCTAACTATTATAATTGATAATATTTTCATATAAACCGCCATAATCCAATATAATACTAATTGGTTGCATATCAATATTTCGGTGTATTTATAAAGTATAGTAATTACCTGAGTTTATACGAGGAAAAGGAACGAAAACCCTTGGAAGGAAAATCTTGTTAACCAGCTTTAAAAAATGCACACATATAAACACACACACACACACACACACACACACACACACACACACACACACACACATATATATATATATATATATATATATATATATATATATATATATATATATATATATATATATATATATATATATATATATATGAGTGTGTGTGTGTGTTTGTGTGGGTGTGTGTGGGTGTATGATAAGTTCGAATCATGAATGAAGACGAAATTTGATCCTCTCTTTTATCAGTCAGTTAAACACACACACGCATATGTATGTATGTATATGTGTATGTATGTATCTATGTATGTGTATATATACATACATATTTATATGTGTATATATACACATCATATTTTACTTGCAACAAGAAAATACTAAAGATTAATGTTACCTAAAAAAGGATTCCCTTTATATCAAGGAGCAAAATTAGATTAGACCCAGTGGGCACCTCTATAACACCATAAAACGATTAGCCGCTTGGTCAGTGATCACCTCATATATCGTTGACCCAACATTAGTCCACTGAGAAATATCTCATCGAATTTGAAAATAGTGAGCACAAAACAAGAGAATATTGATTACAAAATTTTTCTAGACCTGACTAGACTATTCAGAATAACGTATACGAGAGAAATGTTTTTATACTTAATAATAATAATAATAATAATAATAATAATAATAATAATAATAATAATAATAATAATAATATTGAAGATTCGGAAACCAAAACCAGAATAAGGTCATCCCCAGACACTATCTATTTCTGATGAGCTTACATTAAGTTATGTTTGAAATAGTTTGAATGTTTACATTCAAAGTCTATTTTCCCCACATGTAATGAAGAGCAAAAGTAAAATGTGTATGCTAAATTTTTCCGAAGTAGTCATTAGCAGAGATGAAATTAATAGGAATTAGAATGATTTCGGAATTATGTCTATTATCTTGTGTTCCGTTCCTTGAAACACTAGAATATCATGCTAAAACTAATTGAAGTTATAGTATCAGGAACATTATCTCGTCTAATATATTTATAGTTGCATTCTGAGTAATGATCTTTCTGCAAGACTAAAATAACCGACAGATCATTGCTCTAAATGCATATTTAACGTCTAAAAGGCTTCCAGAAGACTCAAGTTACTTCCAGATCTTTGCTCAGAATGCATCTATTGCTCAAAATGCTTTACAATGATTGTAAATTATTATTATTATTATTACTGTCCAAGCTACAACCCTAATTTTAAAAGCAGAGTGCTATAAGCCCAGGGGCTCCAACAGGGAAAAATAGCCCAGTGAGGAAAGGAAATAAGGAAATAAATAAATGAAGAGAATAAATTAACAATAAATCAATCTAAAAAAAAAGTAACAACGTCAAAACAGATATGTCATATATAGTATAAACTATTAACAACGTCAAAACATTTTGTCCAAATTAAAAATGAGAATCTGTCTTCCCTAATGTTGTTTGACAATAAAATTCATCGATCTCAGTATCGAAGATATCAAACGTTTTTCCCTTGATTTGTTATAAAAAAAAAATATTTTTTTTTTTTTTATTCACCTAATATCAAAATGTATAAAAAATAGGGCAAATCATTCAATAAAATTATATCCTTTCCTTACAAGTCATTGTACAACTATAGAAAATTGTGCTGTCCATGATGGCTAATAAAGGCAGTTTATAATAAAATGACATAGGCGAGCACAACCCGTCAATTGCATACCCAGACAGACAGGCGGATTGAAAGAAGACACCAACGGATTTATCCTTAAACAGGATGAGTGATATCACCTTGATTCTAAATGAATCTAATTCCCATATAACATCCACCCTAGATTCTCTGAAAAGGATTTCAACTCGTTGTTAAACTAACCTATATTTCCCTATGGAACTGACCTTAGATTTCCCTAAAGTTAACTATGGTATCACTTGCCCTATTGTGACCAATATCCCTCTGGAAATTAACCTTGACACTCAATTTACTATTTATTTACATTCATGACATATACAATTTTTTTATATGTTAATCTACAAGTCTACGATTTATGGTAAGATTATCATTACAATAACTATCATTATCATATTACCTCCGCCAACAAAGTTGGAAGGTTATGTTTTAGCTCTTTAGTGTGTTTGTTTGTGTGTGCGTGTGTGTTTGTTTGTGAACAGCTTCCTGGCCAAAATCTTAATCTTAAAGTAATGATACTTGCATGAATTTTCTGTAATGTAGAAATGGTTAGATTTTTTAAGGTCAAGGTCAAGCAAAATTTAAAATTCACGTAATCAGCCATAAGTTTCGACATAGTTGTCACAGAGACTTCAAACTTCGATCATATGTGTGAGTACGAAAATCTACGCCAATTAATACATGTTAAGGTCAAAGGTCAAGGTCAAGGACAAGCAAAATATTGAGAAATAAGCTGCCACGGCGGCTTGCGTTCTACTGAGATCCCCTCTAGTTATTATAAGCTATAAGATATAACCCTATTTTGAGAAACAGAATACTAAACCACAATCGATCCAAATAAAGAAAGTAGCCAGGTACGGAAAAAGAGATGAAGCAGTAACTGAGTTATAAAAAATTATATATAACAAAATCAAATAGATAAGTTAAATAACAGACGTAAATCAACCTTCTAAACATTCAGATTTAAAGGCCGCTCATGAATGGCAAGGGCAAGGGATAGTGACATTGCCCTATCGAGCAGGACAATAGCCCTAGAGACTGACCATATATACATATGATCAGCGTCCAAGCCCCTCTCCACCCAAGCTAGGACCAAGGCCAGGCAATGGCTGCTGATGTTTCAGCAGATAGACCTATAGTCTCCCCCAAGTAACCCCATCCTTAGCTCACAAGGATGGTAAGATTGTAGCGACTAAAGAAACTAACAAGTCTGAAGGAGACACGAACCCCAGTCTGACATTCACCAGTCAGAGACGTTACCACGTCGGCCACCCTAACCCTAAAATCATATTTTTTTTGTAAGTTTAACATCCAAACCCCATTCTTTTATCCAGGACTGAGACTGTGCGATGACACTCACATGAGCTTTTATACACATAAATAATAAAATAAAATAGATAAGTTAAATAACAGACATAATCAACCTTCTCAGTATCAAGAGCGCATTCGTTTAACCAGGCTGGAGACTTGTGCGATGACTCCCACGCTAGAGTTGAACTAACTTGGTTGAATTTAACCTGACCTTGACCTAAAGATTACCTTTGATATAAGTTAATATCTATCATCCTTGCATCTCCAGGTAGTCATAATTTAATTCATAAAGATATTGATAATCTTTTCATCTCACTGTTGACAAAAACATATTAATCTCCATTACCTTGAAACAGCATAAAGGTTAAATGTTATAATGAAATTAACACCGTCTTTCTTATAGTAAAATTAGTCTTTGCTTATCAGCAAATGAACTGTTTATATATTTTACTTAGGTTTTCCTAGAGTTAAAGTTGGTATTCATCTGATGTATTTTGACATTTATCATAGATCAGGGCTCACGTAATGAGAGCAAATACCTCCCACATTCTCTAGCAAAACAATTCTACACATTCCAAAAACAATAATTTCACTTTCAAATATCACAGATTAGCAATGATCTCTTTTACATGATATTCTCCTCTTTTTTTTTATTTTTGGAAGTTTTTATACTTTCTAAAAATGTATATGAAAGATCTTATTTTATGTAGTTACTGTCCTTAAAATATTTAATTTTGATTGTTTACTATTTTTCTTGCAGTTTATTTATTTCCTTGTTTCCTTTCCTCACTGGGCTATTTTTCCCTGTTGGAGCCCTTGGGATTATAGCATCTTGCTTTTCCCATTAGGGTTATAGCTTAGCTTGTAATAATAATAATAATAATAATAATAATAATAATAATAATAATAATAATAATAATAATAATAATAATTATTATTATTATTATTATCATAATAATAATAATAATCCGTTTTCTTTATGAAACGATAAAAGCATTTATACAAAATGTCAACTCGATAACAATGAATAAGAATTGATCCATTAATTGATTTAGGGCTATTTGGCTTCTTGACGAATGAATGGAAAATTAAATGTAAGTTAGAATAATTATGTTTCAACTAGTCTACATGACCTGTCAAAAATGAAGGCTACATTTATAGATAGATATGCATACACACGCACCTCTCTCACCAGGGTATGACCACTCCCTCTCTCCCTACCCTAGGGACGGGAAGAGCTGAGCGTGATAGGAAATATATATATATATATATATATATATATATATATATATATATATATATATATATATATATATATATATATATTATATATACATATACATATATTTATATATATATGTATATATATAAACATACACTCATATATATATACATATATAAATATATATATATATATATATACATATATATATATATATATATATATATATATATATATATATATATATATATATATATATATATATATATATATATATACAGACACTTGCTCTTTATTATAAAGGGGAGATTGTGTATCCTTGGCAGAGCGATCAAGTCATAGTTTTTTCTGGAGCTAACTCTTGTTACACAAAACGGGTTAATATCTAATAATATTTGCGTTATCAATTTCTGTCGAGCACTAAGCTCAGGAAGTGGAGGATAAAACCGACTATAGCTGGATTATATTTGACAATTAATGGTTTTTCAATGGAATAAATTTTGATTGATTACAGTGATAAACTTTTCTAACTATGCGTTACTAGTGGATATTAACGAGAATACTCATGTGACTGGTTTGATAAAAAAAAAAAAAAAAAAAAAAAAAAAAAAAAAAAAAAAAAAAAAAAAAAAAAAAAAAAAAAATTACGAACAAATCTCGACGCTGGTATATTAATCAAAGAGAAATATGTATCATAACCATTTTAACATTAACTTTTTATTTAACAGAAAAATTTCACACACAAAAAAAATATTAAATTTCTTGAATGAATTAAGAAAGGCCAAAATATATATAACAGTTTTCAAATGGGTTAAGAAAGAACAAAATTTAACTCTCCTAAACGTACCAATCATATGAACTAAGTCCCGTGTTCAAATCATAAGTCTTAATTTGTATATACGGGTTTATTTTCACCAAAAATTTTAAGACAAGACGAGTCCGCTATAAATAATAATAATAATAATAATCTAGTTTATGCAAGGACACATTCCCCTCCCAAACCTTCATCCGCGCAAACCTGCTATTACCACCAACAAGGCATCAACAACAAAATTGCCTTCTCAGAAAAAAAAAACCAGATTCCATATGGGTCGCCAGAAAGCAACCGCTGCTCTCATTGGCTGGCTTTGTTTCTTTGACCAATCACGAGCCGTCGTCTAACAAAACATTAACAAGTATGACTGAGATTCAGAGAGATTTGGGGCAAGGTCGGTCATATCTTCTATAATAAAAGAGTTGAGTCATATCCAATGGCATAAGACTTTGTAGTATTTAGGTTCTATTTGTAGTGCCAAGTACCATGCCAAGATAACGAGAGCATGTCTATTTTGAAGGCAATTTTGGGGCAAATTTTCGTTCTCTGCTTGCATATTTCTGCCGAGAGAGATAATCCAATATAATATAGACACTCTGTCTTACCCTCAAAATTCTGTGAGTTGACATTTTTGATGATGTAAGTGGAACCTTCTTAGCGCATGATAAATGGATCTTTTTTAATTGTTTTTTCTTCAAACTATTGAAGTTATGAATTGTTCTTTAACAATTTCTAACATGTGCTTTCCACAACAATCTTTATTCTTAAAAAATGTTTTCTATCCTGACATTCAAAGTATTTCCTGCTTGGAAATTTAAGGGTTCTTAAACTGTGTGTTTTTCTTCAATCCAAATATATTTTCTTTTTATTGGAATAAGATTTCTTTCTTTGAAATATATAAAGTTTTCCTTTTCAAATATAAAATTTGTTTCCATTGAAACACGAAGTTTTTTTCTTTTGAAATATAAGGATTTCCCACTTCAATTATATAATGTTTTATACCATTGAATTATAAGGTTTTCCCTTCTTAAAATGTATATGATTTTATTCAATTAAAATATAAGTTTTTTTCCCTTTATAAATATATAAGATTTTATTCAACTGGAACATAAGATTTAAACTTCTTATAATGTAAGGATTTTCTTATATTGAAATAAGTATTTCCCTCTTCAAATATAAAATTTTCTTCACTTGGAATATTAGTTTCTGTTGTCTCTTGATATAAGAGGGTTTGCATTCTTTACATATCAGATTTTCTTTCATTTAAATATAAGGTTATCCTCTCTTTAATAAAAAAGTTTTCTTCAAACAAAACTCTTTAACTAGAGGAGCACTCTGTAGAGCACAGACCTCCACCGCGGCAGCTTATTTCTTAACCTTTTGCTCGACCTTGACCTTGACCTTTGACCTTAATATGTATTGATTGGCATGAACTTTAATACACTCAAATATGAACCAAGTTTGAAGTCTCTGTGACAAAGATGTCAAAACGTATGGCTGATTACGTGAATTGGACATTTTGCTTGACCGTAACCTTGACCTTTAACCCTGACCTTCCAAAATTTAACAATTTCCAGCTTTTTACATGACAGTTAATCCTTGTATGTTTCATTACTCTGCAATTAAAATTGTGGCCAGGAAGCTGTTCACAAAAAACAAACTCACACACATAAACAAACAAACACAAACAGGGGGGTAAAATATAACGTCCCTTCAACTCCGTTGGCAGAGATAAATATACGGGCTTCTTCCATTGAATAAGAATATTACTCCCTATAAAATGTAAGACTTCTTCATTGTACTCTCACCATGAAAAAAATATGAGATCTTAAACTTTAACTGCGAATAGACTAACCCTAGAATTCAAGTATTATCTGTTCTATAAATTCAAGGATTTTACAACTTGGTTCTTAAAATCAGGGGGATTTAAAACCGAAGTTATCTACTCTTAAAATCTAAGGTTATCTTTCCTTAAAACAAAAATACATTCCTACAGCCCATAAAATTTAATAGCTCTCATCTTTAAATTGTAATTTTTCATTGCGATTTGAGGTTTTCTCTTTAAAACTTTAAATATCATCTTCATTCAAAATACGACCAATTCCCCCCTTAGAGTATGATGTATTCTCTTCTAAAGAAAAATAGAAGGAACTCTTAAAATTATTCAATATTTTGTCCCTTAAATTTATTAGATTTTTTCTTTTAAAATCCTGATAATTTTCTTCCTTAAATAACGAGGATTCTGGCCTTTATATTGGGGATTTTTTATCTGTTAATTATATTGATTTCCTATCAAAATAATATGGAGTTTT
>NC_090751.1:28904420-28914420 GCF_036898095.1 Palaemon carinicauda | reverse complement strand
ATATATATATATATATATATATATATACATATGTATATATACATGTATATACATATATATGCATATTATATATATATATATATATATATATATATATATATATATATATATATATATATATATATATATATATATATATATATATCTGAAAATATTCTGCAAAATATTGTGGTATAAATAGTACGTCTTGCATTTCTTTGTCATTTCTCTAGAAATATTAAATCATTAAAATGTTAGCATAAAGAATAGTAAAACTATTGGACTAAACACATATTAGGCATTATTTGTTAATCTTTCTGCTTCATATTGCTGTATTTGGGGTGTTGACGTCGGTTTTTCCGAATCCAATATATCCAATATATAACCCAAAATCATATCAGCTCTGCCGGTGACTGATGTGGTAACGTCCCTGACTGGTAAACCCCAAACTGAGGTTCGAGGCCCGCTCAAACTCGTTAGTTTCTTTGGTCGCTGCAACCTCGCCATCCTTGTGAGCTAATGATGGGGAAATTGGGGGAGCATATAGGTCTATCAGCTGAGTCATCAGCAGTTATTGCCTGGCCCTCCTTGGTCCTAGCTTGGGTGGAGAGGGGGATTGGGCGCTGATCATAAGTATATATGGTCAGTCACTAGGGTATTGTCCTACCTGCTAGGGCAATGTCACTGTCCCTTGCCTCTGCCATTCATGAACGGCCTCTAAACCTTTAAACTTCTATACCTCCTTCATAGAGGAATTCGTTCGATAACCCACTTCCAGACTGAAGTATTACTGCATTATTGGTATCCAAATGGGACCATTGGTTTTTAACCAGAACCAATAATGACACGGAGAGCAATAAAATACAATTCTTGGAATCGGTTGCTGTCACAAGGAGCAATGTTGCTTCCGCTAGGAATTATTCAATGAGGAATACTGCTTACTAACGGGTGATACCTGATAAAATATTGCTAAAATACCCATGACAAATGTTAACTGATGATACGTAGATCACATCGTTAAATTTTACAGTGGCAATTCATATAAAAAAAACATATTCCAATGTTTTATGACTGATAGGCAGGGGAAGGGTGGTTACATATTCTAGTTCTTACATAAAACACTAATGACGTCATATGTATGACTACGTGGAATTACTAGATATTGGGATTGAATTATGTGATGGAATATATATTTGGTATATCCAACGAGCTTTTTTACTTATAAAAACCCTAACAATTCTTTGGGTGTGTAACACAAAGCATTCATTGTAAATAAATCATTACTTGCTAAGCTACACCCTGGTTGGAAAAGCAGCATGTTATAAGCCAAGGGGCTCTAACAGGGAAAATAGCCCAGTAAGGGCATTTATTGTAAATATGAAGCCATAACCTTCCTTTGTATCTGCGTTTGAATTCGCACAATCATCTTGTGGTGTTATTCCTTAATTTTCCTCACTAGCGTAAAACAATGTAATGGGGATCATACGAAAACAGGTTTAAAGGTCGCTCATGAATGGCAGATGCAAGAGACAGAAGAAGGCCCTGTGGCTGACTATATATATGATCCCCGCCCAATGACCCTCTCCATCAAGTAAGGACCGGGGAGGGCCAGGCAATGGTTGCTGATTATCATTAGCCTATTATTATCATTACTTGCTAGGTTACAACCCTGATTGGAAAAGCAGCATTTTATAAGCCTAAGGGCTCCAACAGGGAAAATAGCCCAGTAAGGAAAGGAAAAAAGGAAAATCAAATATTTTAAGAAGTGACAACATTAAAATAAAGATCTCCTCTATAATCTGTAAAAAACTTTAACAAAACAAGAGGAAGAGAAATAAGATAGAAAAGCGTGCTCGAATGTACCCTCAAGCAAGAGAACTCTAACCCAAGACAGAGGAAGACCATGGTACACAGGCTATGGCACTACCCAAGACTAGAGAACTATAGTTTGATTTTGGAGTGTCCTTCTCCTAGAAGAGCTGTTTACCATAGCTGAAGGTTCTCTTCTACCCTTATCAAGAGGAAATCGGGAACTTAACAATTATAGTACAGTATCCCCTGAGTGAAGAAGAATTTTTTGGTAATCTGTGTTGTTAGGAGTATGAGGACAGAGGAGAATATGTAAAGAATAGGCCAGACTATTCAGTGTGTGTGTGTGTGTGTGTGTGTGTGTGTGTGTGTGTGTGTGTGTGTGTGTGTGTGTGTAGGCAAAGAGAAAATAAACCATAACCAGAGAGAAGGATCCAATGTAGTACTGTCTGGCCAGTCAAAAGACCCCATAACTCTCTTGCGGCAGTATCTCAACGGGTGGCTGGTGCCATGGCCAACCTACCAGAGAAAATGGTCCAATGTAGTACTGTCTGGCCAGTCAAAAGACCTCATAGCTCTCTAGAAGTAGTATCTCAACGGGTGGCTGATGCCATGGCCAACCTACTACCTATAATATTCTATAATACCGTAGTTCAGTGTGCAAAGATTATTTATTCTACACATTCTTCATTTACCTTATATTTATTCTAAAACAATGATGGCCTTTAATTAATGAATAATCACGAAGACTAAATTCCCTCATGATATGATTCCTAATCAAAATATTAATCAATGTAGCCATTTATGTTTTTGTTTGATATACTCTTTAGCAAATAAGAAACAAACGATTTTCAATTAATATATTGTACACTCGTTTCATGAAATGAAAACTTTCATTAAAGCGTATCAGATGTTTGATTGGCCTTTGCTTGATCTACGTTGATGACAAAGAGATGTATCGTCAAAGATTTAATCAGTTAATGAAACATGGAGGTTATTTAATATCAGTCAGAATTTAATCATTTTTAAAACTAATTTCAGCAAAGCAAAATTATACAACTCTTTTATTAATAACATGACAGAATACGATGATAACATTCCAATTAATAGCTTTATTATTATTATTATTATTATTATTATTATTATTATTATTATTATTATTATTATTATTATTATTATTACTATTATTATTATTACTATTATTATTATCATCATTATTATTATTATTATTATTAGGTAAGCTACAACCCTAGTTGGAAAAGCAAGAAGCTATAATCCCAAGGGCTCCAATAGAGAAAAATAGCTCAATGAAAAATGGAAATAAGGAAATAAATAAACGATATGAGGAAAAATTAACAATAAAACATTATAAAAACAGTAACACTCCAATCAAAAACATCCCGAGGTACAATGATAATGATTATATCAATAACATCATGAGATACAATGATAACTCACCTAATGTTACTGGCCTTTAAGTATTTTATTTTCCTTGTTTTCTTTCCTCACTGAGCTATTTTCCCTGTTGGAGCCCCTGGGCTTATAGCATTCTGCTTTTCCAACTAGGGTTGTAGCTTAGCAATTGATAATAATAATAATAATAATAATAATAATAATAATAATAATAATAATAATAATAACAACATTGCAAAACTAGAGGGGTACTCAGAAGAGCACAGACCTCCGCCGGCAGCTTATTTCTCGACCTCTTGGTCGACCTTGACCATGACCTTTGACCTTATCATGCAATGATTGACGTGGACTTTCATACACTCAAATATGAACCAAGTTTGAAGTCTCTGTGACAACAATGTCAAAACTTGTGGCTGATTACGTGAATTGGACATTTTGCTTGACCGTCACCTTGACGTTTGACATTGACCTTCCAAAATTTAATCCTTTCCAGCCTTTCACATAAAAATTAATCCCTGCAAGTTTCATTACTCTATGATTAAAATTGTGTCCAGGAAGATGTTCACCAACGAACAAACACACAAACAAACACAAACAGGGGGTAAAGCATAACATCCTTTCAACTTTGTTGGCCGAAGGTAATAATGCTTCCACCAATAGCTTCACAAAATACAATGATAACGCTTCAATAATTAACATACGGAAATATAAAATAATGATTCAATCAATAACAAAGATAAATACAAAATAATGCTTCAATCAATAACACAGAGAAATAAAAAATAACGCTTCAATCAATAACTTCAAGTGATACGATGATAACACTTCAATCAATAATGTCATGTGATATAATGGCGAAGCCTCAATCAATAACATCAAAAGATAGAAGAATAACACTTTAACCAACAACAAGAAAGAGATAAAATGATACCGCTTCAACCTAAAGCAATGCTAAATAACGATTCTGGCAATATCATCCCGAGATACGATAATATCAATTTAATCAATAACATAGTGATAAAGAAAATAATGCTTCAACCAACAACATGATGTGATATAATGTAAACGCTTCAATTAATAACATCATAACATACGATGATGATACTTCAAACAATAACATCATGTGAAAAAAATGATAACGCTTCAATCGATAACATCATGAGATATGATGATAACACTCCAATCAATATCACAAGATAGGATGATAGCATTTCAACCTATAATATCACAAGATATGATAATAAAGCTTCAACCAAATACATTACGTTATGACACTTCGGCCACTAATTTCACAGGCTTTGATGATAAGGTTTCAGTCACTAACATAACGAATTACAAAATGATGCTTCAACTCTTAACATCACGTGGCACGATGATAACGTTTCAACATATACCGCCACGAAACACGAAGATTGAATTCAGCAATCAACAGTTCATAATGAGATCGAAGATAACGCTTCAACCAATAACACCAAGTGATGCTATGATAACATTTCAACACATAACATCACGAAACACGAAGATAATCATCAACGAACAACGTAACGAGAAACGAAGTTAACGCTTCAACCAATAACCCTAGTAGATACGGCGATAACATCCAACAAATAACATCACACGAAAATAAACAACAAACAATGTAACGAGAAACGAAAATAACGCTTCAACCAATAACATCTCCCGAAATAAAGATGACGTTTCAATAAAAAAACGTCGAAAGATACGAAACGACGGAGTTTGCAGAAGAGGCGTAAAACGTTCGTGCAATAACCAACGTTTTATCCCCCGAGGGAAGTCGACCGCCGGCAAGCAATGCAGAGATATGACAGCAAATCAGATACGCAATGACAGGAGATGTATTCCGTTTTTATCTCTGCTTTCAAGGGCGCAATATAATTCACCTAGCAAAACCTGGCAAAGAGGATCTATTGGCAGCAGTAAAACTGCTTTCGGATCGTAAACTTGGCAGGTATGACGTGAGCGCTTTCATATAATTTTGTTTTTCCTTCCCAAGTGAAAGGTGATGGCAGATTTTTTTTATTTTGTGGGATCTAAAAGAAATACAGCCTGGAAATTGATAATTGGAGGCACGTGGTTGGATTTCTTATATGACTGACCAATATATAAGAATAATTTTCATTATAAAGATTAAGGAATTAGTATAATAATAAACTCATTCGAAATTTAATCATCAGGTGATGCCAGAATTTTTATTTTTTTTTATCTGTTTAAAAGAAATACAGGATGAAAACTGACAAGTGGAGATACGAGATTGGGCTTCTTATATGACAGATCAGTATATAAGAATAACTTTCATTATATTGATTAAGGAATTAGTATCATCAAACTCTAGAAGCAATTCTAACTATCCCGTCATACGTTTGGAAATCATAAAGGCTTATGAAAGTTTATTGACTTCTTGTCTTTATGATGGTAAATTGTCATAACAGAGGAAATCTTCAAGTCTTTGCAAATCCGGAATAATATAATCGTGAATTCCAAGAATTCGTAATGGAACATCAAGTTACTTTGGCATTATGATGTGTTACTAAAGTCAAAATCTCTCTCTCTCTCTCTCTCTCTCTCTCTCTCTCTCTCTCTCTCTCTCTCTCTCTCTGTGTACAGGACGGCCCATTTTCAATTGGAAATAGAAGTTTGTGGAAAAGTCCAGTCTGATATAAGAAGTTTGATATTTTCATGCATACGAATGTGCATAAAAAGAATTAAAGTTTTCACTTTAAATAGTTTTGAGAATCTGAGGTAATTGTGACGGGCCGAGAGAAGGTTGTGACTCAAAGACAGGATGAAAGCAACTGAGTGAGTTTATTGTGTTGTTCTGTTGTTCTGTTGAAGATTGCCTAGCCCTTTTGGCCAGAAACGGGCTTTTGCAATCTTGCAGCCCGTAGGAGTTTATTATAGAACACTCTCCTTAATATACAAAAGCTCAATGCAACAGGAAATTTCATGTTCAAAAGCGACACCGTTACCGGTGAGAAAAAACAGGCATGTTTATTCAGGTTCTTTTTAGTGCGAGGGAAGAGCGAAGATACTAGCATAATATATACACAAAATGAACTATGTACGATCGTGTGACACACAGTTGGTACGTAATAAAAATACCACATTGTATTTCACTAAAATATGATATAGTATGAAATATTTCATGAACTTGGATACAAATTATTCTAAAAGAATTTTGTGAAGAAAAATACGGATATAAATCTAGAATATCATTACAAACTATTCAGAGGTCACGTAGAGCAGAGGTAATATTGTTCTAATAAACATAAATAAAGCAAAGGTGAAGTCACTTATCTTGAGGTCCTTATTTGCAAATGGAGTTCTCCTATCCTAGGTGCAAATGGTATTCTCTTATCCTAGGTGCAAGCAAGAAAACGTGAATTGGTTGTTGATGCCTTAATGGTAACATCTTTGCCTGGTGATCGAGTCCCGCTCAGACTCGTTAGTTTTTTTATTATCTGCAACCTTACCATCCTTGGGAGCTAAGGATGCGGGGGTTTGGGGAGCCAATAGGTCTACCTGCTGAGTTATCTGCAGCCATTACCTGGTCTTCCTGGTCCTAGCTTGGGTAGAGAGGGGGCATAGGCGCTAATCATATGATATATAGTCAGGCTTTGGAATTGTCCTGCTTGGTAGGGTATGTCACTATCCCTTGCCTCTGCCATTCATGAGCGGCCTTTAAACCTTTAAATTAGTTCGTTGTGGAATCTGTTGCTTTGTCGTATATCTGTTTCAAAGCAATGTTTGAAATGCAAGCTGTTACTGCTATCAAGAATATAGTTTGCTTCACAGAAGAGTTGAAAATGCAACCTCTTACTATTCTGAAGAACAGTTCGTTTCAAAGAAGTATTTGAGATACAAACTATTACTAACCTCAGGAATAGTTGATTTCAAAGAAAGGTTTGAAATGCAAACTCTTACTCCTATCAGGAATATTCTTTGTTTCAAAGAATGATTAAAAAATGCAACCTCTTACTATTCGAAAGAATAGTTCGTTTCAAAGAAGTACAGGCTATTACTACTCCCAAGAATAGTTTGTCTTAATGAAAGGTTTGAAATTCAAACTCTTACTCCTATCAAGAATATTCTTTGTTTCAAAGAATGGTTAAGAAATGCAACCTCTTACTATTCTGAAGAATAGCTGTTTCAAAGAAGTATTTGAGATACAGGCTATTACTACTCCCAAGAATAGTTTGTCTCAATGAAAGGTTTAAAATGCAAACTCTTCCTCCTATCAAGAATATTCTTTGTCTCAAAGAATGGTTAAGAAATGCAACCTCTTAATATTCTGAAGAATAGCTGTTTCAAAGAAGTATTTGAGATACAGGCTATTACTACTCCCAAGAATAGTTTGTCTCAATGAAAGGTTTAAAATGCAAACTCTTCCTCCTATCAAGAATATTCTTTGTTTCAAAGAATGGTTAAAAATGCAACCTCTTACTATTCTAAAGAATAGTTCGTTTCAAAGAAGTACAGGCTATTATTACTCCCAAGAATAGTTTGTCTTAATGAAAGGTTTGAAATGCAAACTCTTACTGCTATCATGAATATTGGTTATTTCACAGAAGGAATAGAAAAACAACTTTCCATTCTCGAGAACAATTTTCCTCATTGAAGGATTTGCACTTGAAACTCTTACCACCTCTCAAGAATATATGAGATGCGCCATGTAAACAAAGAGGAGATTAAGCAAATACAGTAAAAGAAGAAACAAATAAGAAACATCTATTTCTATTATGTTGTGTACATACAATCAACTCTGAGGTTAAAGGTTAATTTGAAAATATAAAAAGCCTCGGAAGTCTTCAGTCTATCGGATTTCTAAGATAGATCGGATAGAGATGGTATTCAATAAAGCAAATAAAAGGATCAGTTATAATGGAAAAAATGCCCTTGGTAACAAGAGAACAGTTGTGAAGAGGATTCCCCTCATTTTATAATTCACACTTTGTTTAAAATCTCTAGATTTAAAAAGGATGCGGTGCTTTTGATAGAATACATCAAAGGAAAAAAAATGGAAATTATAATGACTTCCAACTTCGACGGTTAGTGAAGACGAGGTCTTAACCCAGCTATAGAAAAGACAACGGTAAATGATCTCAGTCAAAGGGGTAAATTATCTCAATCAAAGGGGTAAATTTCATCAGTCAAAGGGAAAAATGATCTCAGTCAAAGGGGTAAATTATCTAAATCAAAGGGGTAAATTTCATCAGTCAAAGGGAAAAATGATCTCAGTCAAAGGGGTAAATTATCTAAATCAAAGGGGTAAATTTCATCAGTCAAAGGGGAAAATGATCTCAGTCAAAGGGGTAAATTATCTAAATCAAAGGGGTAAATTTCATCAGTCAAAGGGTAAACTATCGCAGCCAAATGGGTAAATTATCTCAGTCAAATGTCGATCTCAAAAAGAGTATTTGATCAAAGAGAATTTCTTGATGCTGGATCGTAATCAGGATGACAGCTAATGTAATCTAACAGTCCGTAATCTAAGTACTGGCGTTAGTACCAGACAATAATACATTTGGATTAATTAATTATTATTTCGTGAATATGCAGTCAAGGAACTCAAAAGGTATTATGTACTGCTTTCAATAATTCCTATTTAACTGACAGATGGGATCCAAGAAAGTGGACTGGGGTGGTATGGTCATGTCATGAGAAAAGATGAAAAGTATATTGGGAGAAGAGTGATGGAAATGGACGTACAGGAAACGAGGAGAGGGAGACCAAAGGGAAGGTGGATGGACTGTATCAAGGATGACCTTCGATCAAAGGGATTAACCGGTGATGAAGTGTGGTACGGAGGTAGATGGAGAATGCTGGCCAGAAACATCGACCCCACATAAAAGTGGGAAAAGATGTAGACAAAGAACAAGATTATCTAATGACTGTTCCATCTGAGGAAGTGACACTACGTATTCAGTGTTGAAAGCCTTTCATATTGTTTATCTTTAATTAAAAGTAAAGTAACATTTGAAATGATAAGTTGTTCACAAAATTCCTCCAGCTTTTTGTATCCATATTGCACCTTGAAGACAGTACTTTTTTTTCAAAAGTACAAGTTACAGTACTTTTTTTGCATTTAAAATGTACAAGTTACAGTACTTTTCTGTATTTCAAAAGTACAAGTTACAGTACTTTTTTGTATTTCAAATATACAAGTTACAGTACTTTTCTGTATTTTAAATGCACAAGTTACAGTACTTTTCTGTATTTCAAAAGTACAAGTTACAGTACTTTTTTGTATTTCAAATATACAAGTTACAGTTCTTTTCTGTATTTTAAATGCACAAGTTACAGTACTTTTTATATTTCAAATGTACAAGATACATAACAAATCTAATGAGTTTAGCCTTTTATGAGTATTAGGGTACTTAGTCGAAGTACAATTAAGTAAAAATCGGTAGATCCTTCTTTGACATTCAATTCTACCTATTTTTTTATATATATAATTTATGCAATGATTTTAAGTTAAACATTTTTAGCGAACCATATGTTTTCCATAGTGAACCATTTCTTATTTACCAAGATTGATAATATTAATCAGTATAATATTTATCCTTTTTTTCAGAGAATGAAGTGGCTACATAAGTGGTCTATTCATCATCTATATTTCTGGAAATTGAGACTGGCAGTTTCATTAGTAAGTTCAGTTTTTTCCCATTCGACATCTATGTTTGAACAAGGGGTTTTCACAGATCAGAAGGCTTCAGTGATATCTTAACGAAGGTTTTAATGCACATTTGGCAAATATCATATTGGAATGCAATTTCATCAT
>NC_090751.1:28894420-28899420 GCF_036898095.1 Palaemon carinicauda | reverse complement strand
CATTACCCGGTGCATCGTTAAACCTATATTATTTAATGAAAATTATTCAATTTAGGATTCGAGATGATATCTCAGTTTAAAATGCCCAAATCGTTTTTTGTATTTTTACTGTAAAAACTGATTTAGTATTGGTCCAGTGCCAGTTTCAATCCCCAGATTCCTCTAAAACGCTTTAAAAATATAAAGAACTTTTTTTTTTTTTAATTATTGAAACACTTGTTCCCTGGAAATATACATATGTGTATTTATATATATATATATATATATATATATATCAGGAAACAATAAAGCTGTTTATTGCTGAAACACTTGCGCCCTAGGCAATATACAGTGTATATACAATCAGGAAACAATAGGGTTTTTGGGAGTGGGCCTTCAGATCTAATTGTGTCTAAGATGGCATATATAGATGACACTAGCTATTAATTTTGGTATATTCGAATTGATTTAACCCGTAGGCAACCTTTCACTTAATCAAAACAAACATTGCACCTCAGTAGACTAACTAATTACCTTGTCTAACATCAAAAATAAATTTACATGCTGATTTCACATAAAATAAGAACCCTACAAACAAACACACACACACACACAAATGTAACAACTGAAAAACCTCACCTTTGATTCAATATAAATTGTTCATTACGCCATTTGCTCAGGGGTTGTTAAGCAGTATCACTAATTTTAGGGGCTGCGTCCCTTACTGGTATTAACGATTTTCTGACTTTCATATCATTTCTCCAAATCGATGGAGATATGTGCCATGGACCTGAAAAATGTAAGTTATTATTACCATCATCATTATAGTTATGAAAATAACCTACTCTCTATTAGTATAACTTAATAGCTGTATGCTGTGTTCTGCAAGGCCCTTAAAACTATAGTCAATTTTTTTTAATGCACCGACTCGCAACGGTGCCCTTATAGCATGGAAAATTTTCCTACTAACTGATTGGTTAGAATTATCTTGTCCAACCAATCAGCGATCAGGAAACTTTTCCTAGCGGAAAGAGGGTACCGCGAGTCGGTACAAATCTGCCTCACTAAAAAGAATTGACTGTAGTTCTATAACTCCTGCTACAAGTAGGTTATTTTATACATTAATGTTATAATAGCACTGGCAGCCATATTCAAAATTCATTCCTTCATCGAATAACGTGCATCGTGGTAAATGCAAAATATTTCGAGAGAGAGGAGAGAGAGAGAGAGAGAGAGAGAGAGAGAGAGAGTACTTTCGTTGAATGAAACGTAATTTGTTCTAAACTTGAATGACCAGACTATCAACAATATATTCTATCTTAATCTGGAAAGTCTGACGTCATTCTTATTGGTGAAAGGACATTTTAACTGAAAGTAATAACTAATAATAATTTAATGCAATCCTATAATCAATATATCAATGAACAATATAGTGATATTCAGAAAATACGATGCAAATATACAGTATACATTTAATACACTATCAATCATCAGTCAAATTCTTCTTCATTTACATAGTAATACATTCCGAAGGTATTTGCCATCAAAACCTAAAGGATTACCAAAACGAATATTTGGTTTTGAGGTATAAAATATATTTTTGAATAAACTGATGGATTTTCATATGCAACATTTACCTGAATTTAGCGTATATATGTTTCAGAATATTCGTTCTAGAATTATGGAAATACCAAACTGTGTTATTTCCTATGTTATTTCCATTTGAAAATACTGTTCAGCATGAGAATATGGCTAACGCAATTCATTAAAGACCAGGAGAGTCTGCATAACTGTTTTCTGTCCTGGTATCTCAAATTAAAAAGAGCACTCGCCAATTTTTGAATGCGAATGTGTTTGCTATTTTTGTATACTTTTTTTTGCATGAGCTTATTTAGTACCATTTTTTCGTATTTATTTAACATGAATTTGAACAGACTAACACTGTGTATAATATTCAGATACTAGTGTGGCCTAAATGACCCGTCAAAAAGGACGGCTAAATATTTAGATTGATATGTTGCACACGCAAATACACCACGCACACACACACACACACACACACACGCCCTTCCTACTCCTCCACCCCTACCCAAGGAACAGGGGGAGGACCGAATAGTTATATGTCTGGCAATGCCGCTGACTGTGACTGGATATATATATATATATATATATATACTGTATTTCCCGTGTCATAAGACGCACCTTTTTTCCACAAAAATACCCCGAAAAATCACCCTGCGTCATAACACTATAAAAACTTGTATAGAGTTTGACAACCCTCAAACACCCAACTAATACATATCTCTTTTGACATTACTTTTTTTTAGAATGATTTATTGTTAATTTGTTCTCTTCAGTTATTTATTTCCTTATTTCCTTTCCGCACTGGGCTATTTTTCCCTATTGGACCCCCTGGGCTTATAGCATCTTGCTTTTCCAATTAGGGTTGTAGCTTGGATAGTAATAATAATAATAATAATAATAATGATAATAATGGACATACAAGCACTCACACTCAGCAGACATAAAATATAAACCTACAATTATTATTCTTATATAATAAATATATCTATTTTTATATTGCTTTTCATTTAGTGAAGTTCTGCAGCAAGCAAGTTATTTTATCTTGGCAATCAGCTGATGACTCGCCAATCCTTTCTACAAGCAAACATGCCAACTAGTGGTCTCCTAGCAGACGACGCTGTGTCATATTAGTTGTTTATGCAGTATTTTATCTATTTTCTCATATGTTTTTAATATTTTTTAATAAAGCAATGTTTTGATAACGATTTCGTTGCCTGAGTTCCAAAATAATACAAACAAACAGTTGTTGAATTCGACCTTGGTAAAAAACATCTGTTAGTTGAGTGCAGTGTTACCAAGTCAGAAGAAAAGTAACTATAGTCCATTTCTTTAAGCGATGCATATTTGCACCGACTCGCGGCGGTGCCCTTTTAGCTCGGAAAAATTTTCCTGATCGCTGATTGGTTAGAATTATCTGTCCAACCAATCAGCGATCCGCAAACTTTTCCAAGCTAAAAGGGCACCGCCGCGAGTCGGTGCAAATATGCATCGCTAAAAGAAATGGACTATAGACCTAGAGTCCCATACATTAGCAAAAGTATTCGACATGAAGGAATTTCTACAGACTTCTAATTAATAATTAATTTTGTGGGAAAATTTGTAAGCTATATGAAGAATTTGGGAAATATTACTAGAATATTACTTCTTTAACAAATAGTAGATTAAGAACATTGGCAGCACTCCATTAATATAAACAACCAAATCCCTACTTGAAAACAACAAACAGCAACAACTAAACGTGATAAGTTTAGAGGATTTCGTATGTAGAAATGTGATAAAACTCGGATAAACCAGCGTGCAACTAATTAATATTAACTTGATCCTTTAGTAATGCAACCAAAATGTGAAAATTTACTGTGCCAATAAAAATCACACTGACTTGGAATTGCTGCTAGCCTAATTTATAAAATCCTCATTTCTTTCCAAAAACTGCTTTGCTGAATTAAGGGTGCGTCTTACCACTTGCATCGTCTTATGACACGGGAAATACGGTATGTATATATATATATATATATATAATGTATGTGTGTGTGTGTGTGTGTGTGTATATATATATACACTCACATACATATATATACATATATAATTTAGATATATATATATATATATATATTATACACTCACATACATATATATACATATATAATTTAGATATATATTATATTATATATATATATATATAGCCAGATACTTGTTTTTTATTATATATGGGAAATGAATTTGAATACGATAAAACTCCGGAATACCGGATTCATATATCTCATTTTATTAATATTCACTTAAATCTCGACACAATTTCGTGTAACGTCATCCTTCCATATAAACAGAAATCAAAAGTAAAATTAAGATTAAATTTACTTTTATGTATAAGGTATTTTTTTTTTTTTTTTTTTTTTGCCCTTCGTTTATCTTAACTTTTACAATAACGTAGACGAGTGATCTTCATATACAAATACGAATAAATATTTGAATCTGAGTGACAACATTGCCCTTATCTATTCCTTTTTATATGAAATTTATGTAAAGTGTAATTTTTCATTCCCAGATATTCATTTATTCCAACATCTCATTGTGATTTATGAATCATAAATTCGACAACATGTAATTCACGTGAAGGAATCACGTGAAAGAGATGAATATCTAAAGCTGTATAAAGATGAAGCCCAGATTATTATTACTATTATTATTATCTTATTATTATTATTATTATTATTATTATTAATATTATTATTATTAGTGCTGTTCTTGTTATTGCTGTTGTTGTACGCGACCCGTCATAAATGACGGCTAAATACTTAGATAGATATGTACACACACGCACGCACTCACAGATTTTCCCCCCTTCACATCCCTTCTTCCTTTAATTACCACAACCCCTCTCACCAGGGTAAGGCTACTCCCTCTCCCTCCTATCCGAGGGACGGGGAAAGACCAGTAGTTACAGTATGTGTATAATATATAATAGAACCAGACATTTTCTCTTAATTATATAACGGATATCATTAATAGCTAAGCCATAACCCTATATGGGAAAATCAGGATAGTTATTAAGGCCAAAGGCTCTAAACAGGAAAAATAACACAGTGAGGAAAAAGGAAATGAAGAAACAGATAGAATAGTGTGCCCGAGCGATAACAGAGATTAGCCTCTGACAATCAACAAGCATTATTTTCTGCATCGGCCAATTACTCAAACTCTGAAAATCACTTTTACAAAGACGAATTTACCAACAGTTGGTGTAAAGTTACCTCTGTATTGTAATGGAATCGTGCATAAATTGCGTTGTAGTTACTTTTTGATGCTGTTGTTGTTGTTGTTGCTGTTGTTGTTGTTATCATTACCATTACTATTATTATTATTATTATTATTATTATTATTAGTTTAAGTTACAACATTAGTTTGAAAAGCAGGATGCTATAAGCCTGATAGCTCCAACA
>NC_090751.1:28875341-28892841 GCF_036898095.1 Palaemon carinicauda | reverse complement strand
GTGCAGCGAACCAGAAACAGCTACATTTGTTGTTGTTATTGTTGTTATGATTTACTTAATTGGACTTGAAGGATGATAAAGAGGAAGAGAATCTTTATACCAAAGGAAATAAACGTATTCTAAAATATGAAAAAACTTCTAACGAGTGCATTACTCAATAACAACGAATGCAGGCATTTCTAGTCCACTGTAGGACAAAAGAATCAAATATGTCTTTATTCATGTCAGAGTTTGACCATCTTCATCATCACACTGGCCATTAACGGATTGGTGATGATGGAAGAATTTTGTATGATCGATCACAGCAAACCAACCTAGTACGGGTGGCCCTTACTAGTATAGGTTTACTGATCATGGCTATACACAAATTCTTCCACCACGTTAAGGTATCCCCAACACACCTTTATAAAAATGAAAGAGAATTACGCAGATGCAGGTAAGCAAAACACCACTGTTAGTTCGTCTGTGAGAAAGACTTGCTGGTAGAACTAGAAGTGTGTGTACCTCGTGCTGGTACTGAATATCAGAGAAAATGTTGAGAGAAAAGGACGAGGATAATAGAGAGCGAGAAACACTGACCACCAGGTGTTCGCCAAGAAAGGATTTCCCCAGGTGAGATATTCTGTATTCTGGGAAATCGACTCGTGTTCCCCTTATGTTTATCTCTCACCGTTTGAAAAACGTGAAAAAGGTTTCTAACTCCATTACTAGTGTACGCGACCCGTCAAAAAAGACACGCACAGATTCAACCCTTGCCAACTCCCTTCACCCTTTCTTCTCGGGGTACCACCTCTCACCAGGGTATGACTACTCTCTGTCGACCCCCTTACCGAGGGACGGGGAGAGACTAGTAAGTCATACGTCTGACAATGCTGCTGAGCGTGGCACGATATATATATATATATATATATATATATATATATATATATATATATATATGTATATATATATATATATATATTTATATATATATATATATATATAATATATATATATATATATATATATATATATATATTATAACTAGATACCTGCTCTTTATTATGTAGGGGAGATGATACCAATAATAATAATAACAATAATAATAATAATAATGAAATTAATAATAATAATAATAATAATAATAATAATAATAATTATTATTATTATTATTATCATCATTATTATTATTAGTAGTAGTAGTACTACTACTACTACTAGTAGTAGTAGTAGTATCATTATTATTATTATTATTATTATTATTATTATTATTATTAGTTAAGTTACAACCTTAGTTTGAAAAGCAGGATGCTATAAGCCTAATAGCTCCAACAGGGAAAAATAGCCCAATAAGGAAAGGAAATAAGGAAATAAATAAACTAGAAGAGAAGTAATGAACAAATGAAATAAAACAATTTAAGAACAATAACAACATTAAAACACATCCTTCATATATAAACTATAAAAAAGAGACATGTTAAGTAACAAAAGGAAATGAAAATGAATTTATGTTTTCATTTCAGTTTCAAAAGTGAAAAAAAAAATATGTGGCTTTAAATCTAATATCATTCAGTTTTATTTCAGCTCACGTTTTTCAAAATAAATTATTTTTTTTTAAAGTTGATTGTTCCTTTGATAATGTTATTCTAATCGGTAAAATTATTTTATTCGGCAATAAGAATTTTTTTGTTTTCAGATCACTTGATAATTTCAAGTGCACCAGATTTAACACTTATTAATGAGCCATAACTTTCCCCCTTATGAAGATATTTTTAACCCTTTTACCCCCAGGCTATTTGGAAATTTCCAACCCTAAACCCCCAGGGGTCATTTTTTTTAAGCACATTTTGCAGTATATTTTTTTTAAATTGTTCTAACAGCCTTAATTTTTGTCTTAGAGAGGTCAGGTTGGTCACATTCTCTTGGAAAATGGCTGAATTTTCTCAAAAAATTATCAAAAATATGCAAAAAAAATCTAAATGGCAGTTTTTTTTTGCAAGAACGTCCCGGTACGTCCATGGGGGTAAAGGGATGAGTTTTTTTTAAATGTACCAGTAGGTCCTTTGGGGGTAAAAGGGTTAATATTGTTAACTCTTACTAACGCAGGAACTAATATGATTATCAATTACAACCTTATGAGTGCATGATAAGCCATATCATTATTCATTTGCAACAAGCCAGAGAGAGAGAGAGAGAGAGAGAGAGAGAGAGAGAGAGAGAGAGAGAGAGAGAGAGAGAGAGATAAACGAGCCAAATGAAAAAGGAATAAAGTAAGGTGGGAAACGTCACAAATAAGTACACACATATTTCAATCAATCAATTATCCGTGTAAATTAAATACTAATTCATCAACAAGTAACGCTAATGCTCTTACTACTTTGTACCCACTCTTTCCTCACTCCTTGCGTTTGATTTCAGTCAGGAGAGGAGAGGAACGGTATAGGCGAGTTTTTGCCGAAAGATCTAGTAGGCCTATGTCGACCTGAACAGAGAATGAGTCACCTTCTTGGGGTATTTTCTGACCATCTGCTGGGATGGAGAGAGAGAAAAAACAAATATATGAGAGTTAATTCATTAATTCTAAGGACTGAAGCCCGAAGTAGGAGATGATGAATGGCTGAGGACTATGGAGCACGAAGTAGGGGCACGAAGTAGGAGATGATGAATGGCTGAGGACTACGGAGCACGAAGTAGGGGCACGAAGTAGATGATGAATGGCTGAGGACTACGGAGCATGAAGTAGGGGCACGAAGTAGGAGATGATGAATGGCTGAGGACTACGGAGCACTAAGTAGGGGCACGAAGTAGATGATGAATGGCTGAGGACTACGGAGCACGAAGTAGGGGCACGAAGTAGGAGATGATGAATGGCTGAGGACTACGGAGCACGAAGTAGGGGCACGAAGTAGGAGATGATGAATGGCTGAGGACTACGGAGCACGAAGTAGGGGCACGAAGTAGGAGATGATGAATGGCTGAGGACTGTGAAGCACGAAGTAGGGGCACGAAGTAGGAGATGATGAATGGCTGAGGACTATGAAGCACGAAGTAGGGGCACGAAGTAGATGATGAATGGAGAAGATTTGAATTAAAAGCTCAAGATAGAGACAACAGGCGAAATCTAACAGAGGCCTTTAGCGTCAATATGCGTAGGATGAGATGATGATGATAAATTCATTTGAAAGTGCATAACATTATATTCTAAACCCGCAAATAAGAGAAGCTACAAAGACCCTTAGATAATGCCTACATTACACAGCAAAAGGCGCAGTGCCAGCATTATCCCTCCTACGAGAGAGCTCACTGGCAGTTTACAAGGCTTCCAGAAGGCTAAAATGACTGCAGGATCTTTCCTCAGGTTTAAAGGCTTAAAGGCCGGTCATGAATGGCAAATGCAAGGGACAGTGATATTGACCTATCAAGCAGGATAATGACCTAGAGAATGACCATATTACATAAGACCAGTGCCCAAGGCCCCTCTCCACCCAAGCTAAGAACAAGGAAGGTCAGGCAATGGCTGCTGATGACTCACCAAGTAGACCTATAGGATCCCCCCAAACCCCCCATCCTTAGCTCACAAGGATGGTGTGGTTGCAGTGATCAAAGGAACTAACGAGTTTGAGCGGGACTCGAACCCCAGTCAGGCAATCAGCAGGCAAGGACGCTACCAACAGGCCACCCCAACCCTTTTTTCAATTTACAATTCTTCCAGAAGGTTCAATTTACTGGCATAAAGATATCTTTCTAAATTCCACCTAAATCTGGATAAAACGTCACAGGAAAAAAAAAAAACAAAAGAAAACATTGAAATTGCCCTTACGTTCTACGGACTGTACGATTTCTAGGAACATCTTTAAAACGAAAACACTCTCGTTACCCAGAGAGAGAGAGAGAGAGAGAGAGAGAGAGAGAGAGAGAGAGAGACCCATAAGTGGACAAGAGTCGATTTCCCAGATAATCCCACCTGGGGAAATCCTTTCTTGGCGAACACCTGGTGGTCACTGTTTCGCTCTCCATTAGCTAGACCTTTTCACTAAACATTTTCTCTGATATTCAGTACCAGCAAGAGGTACACGATACCAGTTTTTGCGTCTACATACTCGGTTGGTTCTACCAGCGTGTCTTTCCACAAAAAAAAAAGAAAAAAAAAAATAGTGCTGTTCTCCTAGGCCCTATCGTTTACCTGCTGCTCATTTCTCCATGTTTTTCTAAGGGTGTTTTGTAAAGTACAATCGGTAAAAGACCACCTCAGTACAATTGAACTAGGATATATTTTTCCCCGTCTTTTTTTTAACATGAACACAAAATACATCCTTAAATGACTATACTAGGACTTTTTTTTTTTTTTTTTTTTTGCTGTAGCTGTACTATTCGTCTCAAATTCCCAAATCGTATTTCTGAGTAGGAAAGTGTCAGGCTTATGAATATGTTAACAGTAAAAGTAACTGAGCATTTACCAAATTGACGTTAATCAGAGTAACATTTCTATATTAAAATTTACATTTGCCAAAAGTGAAGATATGTAAAACTTTTTTAACATTTGTCAAAGAAATGATTTAACTATAAAGGTTCCATGATTTTTTTTAAACAATATCATTTTATTATTCAATTTGGTGATGGTTTCATATCAAGAGTTCTCGCTTTACCTGATTTGTCGTTTAATTTTGATTTCATATTTTTATTCATAATTTTATTATACGTCGGAATGTGCTGGCCAAGCTACAAATTTATTATTAGGTCTTGCCGAGGAAGAAATATATCTTTTTATTTTACTCAGCAATTATTAACATTTTATTTTCTTGGGACTGAGCGACTGATATATATATATATATATATATATATATATCTTATATCTTATACCTTATATGTGTGTATGAATGTATACCTACAGATAGTAATAAAACTATTGCATATATATATATATATATAATATATATACATATATATATGTGTGTGTATGTATATATATATGTATGTTTACATATGTATATATATGTTTATATATATTCATACATATATATAAATATATATATATATATATATATATATATATAAAACTATAACCTGATAATGTCTTATATATACTGAACATGTAAACACACACATATACATATATCTATATATATACATACATATATATTCATATATATATATATATATATATATATATATACATATATATTCATATATATACTGTATATAATTATATATACTTTACATGTAAATACACACACACACACACATATATATATCTATCTATATATATATATATATATATATATATATATACATACATATACATAAATATAAGTATACATACATATAATATATTGATAGATGGATACAGTATATGGTTAGATAGATATAATATATAATTTATATATACTTTATGTCTGTATGTATGTGCTCATGAGTCTGTGTATGCATATATATACCCCCTTACCAGGCCATAATTAAATAAAAAAGTAAATGATTGACACGATTGAAATCATGACCTTATGGACGCGAGCCTGGTGCTCTACCACTGACCTACTACACTACAAAAACGCAGCTTAATTCTAGTCTAATTAGACTCATTCAAAGTGGCAAGTCTATTTTCTAAAAGGCTTGGATTTAAATTGATTCTAATCATGCTTTTTATCATTATGAATTTTTTAATTTTGCCGTTGTTGTCTTGTCATAATCATTCCGTTTTCGTACATATTGTAATGTAAATGATCATTTCTTGAAATGGGTCATTCTAAAATACTTTGTGGGATTTTTTATTCGATATCAACATCTAAAAAATTTCGATCTGACAATCATTCATCGTTAATCTCTCTCTCTCTCTCTCTCTCTCTCTCTCTCTCTCTCTCTCTCTCACAAACAAACACATCTAAAAACGATATTTCGATAATAAAAGCCAATGAATATCATTTACACTCTAATATATCAACTAATCTCTTCATCAACGTGCCTTTAAACAATAAAAAAATATCAGAAAAACTTATAAAGCTTTCCAGACTTCAAAGCCTAATTTCCATTTGAGGTTCGCTTCCGAAATATCACTAAAAAAATAAAAAATAAAAAGCTGACTGAGCGCCATGTGTCAAAAAAAAAAGAAAAAAAAAAAAAAAGAAATCTCCATTAATCAGATGGCAGCTCCACAAAATGATCAGGATTATGACGGAACTTCAAAAGAAGAGTTTTACGCGCTCGAAATTTAATATGAAGATGTCAGCGTTTCTTTCAATTCTTCAATTGTATAATTGTATAATTGTATAAACGGCTAATGATGTGGTCTATGAGTGTCTCCATATTCAAAGTAGAGGGATAATTAGAAAAGGCTATTTCAGAGGATGTACCAAGAGCTAAGTTTTTTAGGGTATTAAGTAAAGACCACTGATTAATGATATTTACATGTGAGTCTATAAATGTTATATATACATATAACAGAAATATATATAAATTCCTATATAGCTATAGTAAAGAGAGGAATATATATATATATATATATATATATACATATATATATACATATATATACATACATACATACATACATACATATATATATATATATATATATATGTTTACGAGAGAGAGAGAGAGAGAGAGAGAGAGAGAGAGAGAGAGAGAGAGGGTGTAAATGATAAGCATCCAGTTTAAAAAAAAAACCATAACAAATCAATTTTCTCAAGGATGTTTCAGAAACAAAGAGCCCATGGGTGGTGCATATAACCACCTTACAAAATCGATTAAAAAATAACAATCATTTACTGTTCATACGATCCAAAAGCAGGATAATACAAAATTTAAGATTATTAGAATATTAAGACATATTTGCATCCCTCGAGGAACCATAATCAACATTACAAAACCAAATAGAGAAATAATGATAATAATAGTTAAAACAAATTAATGTCGTTTGAAATTTAAATCCTCTCTTTTATTACACCACTTATTCAACCTTTATTAAGATTTACTGAGTGGGGATACCTTGATGTGGGGATATGGTTCGCTTATAGCCATGACTAGCAAAGCTATACTAGTCAGGGACACCCATGTTAGGTTAGTTTTCTATGAGCGATCAGACAAAAATCTCCCACCATCACCACTCCGCAGTGGCCAGCGTGGTGAAGAAAACTGCCCAAAACCCACACATGAATTGACATGTGTGAGAATTTTGTCCTGCAGCGAACTAGAAACAGCTACATTTGTTGTTGTTATTTTTGTTATGATTTACTTAATTAGACTTGAAGGATGATAAAGAGGATCAGAATCTTCATACCAAAGGAAATAAACGTATTCTAGAATATAAAAGACTTCTAAGGAGTGCATTACTCAATAACAACAAATGCAGGCATTTCTAGTCCACTGCAGGACAAAAGAATCAAATATGTCTTTATTCATGTCAGAGTTTGACCATTTTCATCATCACGCTGGCCAATAGCGGATTGGTGATGATGGAAGAATTTTGTATGATCGATCACAGCAAACCAACCTAGTACGGGTGGCCCTTAATATTATAGGTTTACTGATCATGGCTATACACAAACCCCTCCACTACGTTAAGGTATCCCTATTACACCTTTACAAAAATGAAAGAGAATTACGCAGATGCAGGTAAGCAAAACACCACTGTTAGTTCGTCTGTGAGAAAGACATGCTGGTAGAACTAGAAGTGTGTGTACCTCGTGCTGGTACTGAATATCAGAGAAAATGTTGAGAGAAAAGGACGAGGATAATAGAGAGCGAGAAACACTGACCACCAGGTGTTCGCCAAGAAAGGATTTCCCCAGGTGAGATATTCTGTATTCTGGGAAATCGACTCGTGTTCCCCTTATGTTTATCTCTCACCGTTTGAAAAACGTGAAAAAGGTTTCTAACTCCATTACTAGTGTACGCGACCCGTCAAAAAAGACACGCACAGATTCAACCCTTGCCAACTCCCTTCACCCTTTCTTCTCGGGGTACCACCTCTCACCAGGGTATGACTACTCTCTGTCGACCCCCTTACCGAGGGACGGGGAGAGACTAGTAAGTCATACGTCTGACAATGTTGCTGAGCGTGGCACGATATATATATATATATATATATATGTGTGTGTGTGTGTGTGTATATATATGTATATATATATATATATATATACAAATATATATATATATATATATATATATATATATATATATATATATATATTATAACCAGACACTTGCTCTTCATTATGTAAGGGAGATAATAATAATAATAATAATAATAATAAAAATAATAATAATAATAATGATAATTATTATTATTATTATTATTAGTAGTAGTAGTAGTAGTAGTAGTAGTAGTATTTCCACATCCATGGAATAAAAAAAACAGATGGGTGAAAAAAATCGTAATTGACTCGCCTTTTTTCAGCAACCGACCATCGATACCTCACGACTTTTCATCCCAGTGACAGAGTATTAGAATGACAAGGATATCTTTAATGGCAAATAAATCGATGCCTGAGATAATAACATTGTGAAATTTTTAGTTCTATGAGTGTGTATGATTAAAAGATATATACTCCGATATATTTGTGAAGTATATTTGCCCTACTTTTGCGCAATTTATTTTTCAAGTGACATTTATCTCCTCTATATAATAAGTATGATAAAGCAAGTCTCTCTCTCTCTCTCTCTCTCTCTCTCTCTATATATATATATATATATATGTGTGTATATATATATATATATGTGTGTGTATATATATATATATATATATATATATTACTAGTCCATTGTAGATCAAAGGCCACGAAAATAACAGAATTGATCTCTAGAGATTGTAAAAGCAGCAGGGGAAAGGAGACCATGGATTGACGAATTGAGAAAGTTTGCGGTCGTGGACAGGGAAATGTTGAATCTGGGTGTGTGTGTGTGTGCGCGTGTGAGTGCGGATATCTACCTAAATATTGGCCGTCATTACTGACAGGTCACGTACACAAGTTTAGCCTTATAGTTTTACTGTCTTTATCTATATTTTACCTATTCCCTAGTTAAATTTCTTTCTCTACTTTCTCTATTTATGAACAAGTAATTCCGAAAATTAAATTCTGTGAAACAAAGTTCCTTAATCATTTCTTAAATAATTGCGCTTAATGATACCCCGAAAGACAACGGAAAATAAAAATAAAAAGACATTGCGAATAAACTCTTAAATTGTTCGTTCGAAACTACTGTATAAGATAAATCGAATACATTCCATATTAACAAGTGTACAGATTGCCGAATAAGTGAATAACGACATCAAAGGAATAATTAATGAAAAAACCGGCGTTGATATCGAAAATGGAATGAACTGAAAAAAAAAATGAAAATAAAATGAAATCAAACTAAAAAATGAAATGGAAAATGTGGCCAAAAGGAAAAATATAATTAAAGCTGAACTCTATTTTTAAACTGCTTTGGCCGTCATCAAAAAACGCGCAGTTGTTTTCTGATTTTAATTTTATTTCCTTAATGGAGTTTACATATTTATTGAAGGAATAAAAGTTTGCGTATTTTTAGCAATTTGCCACAGACTGGTTTTAAGAATTTCTTTAGTTCCGAAAAATTTTCGGCACATTTAATTGGCATAAAACATGGTGTTTTTTAAATTCATGTATACACACACACACACACACACACACACATATATATATATATATATATATATACATATATACATATATATATATATATATATATATATACAATACAGAAAATAGTTCATTACCGTTTTTTATCGCTTTCAATGTATTTTTGCGGAAACGGTAATAACGTAAATAAAAGAAGAAAATTTTGACGGCAAGGAAATGCACAAGCTCTAGATTACCAAATGAAAAGAAAGTTACCCACATAAGATCACATACGGTTACTTTTTATTTGGAACATCTTGCTCTAAATGCATCATGTCATATTAGAAGATTATTTGCTTAAATTTTAAAAACAAAGCAACAATCTCTATTGTTGTGGGAAAAAACAAAGTAACAATTTCTACTGTTGTGGCAGCAAAAAACAAAATAACAATCTTTTCTGTTGTGGCAAAAAAGCAACAACCTCTACTGTTGTGGCAAAAAAAAAATAAGCAATAATTCCTACTGTTGTAGCAAAAAAAAGCAAAAATATCTGCTGCTGTAGCCAAAAAAAAAAAAAAAAAAAAAAAAAAAAAAAAAACAAGGCAACAATCCCTACTGTTGTGGCAGAAAAATTGAGCAACAACCTCTACTGTTGTGACAAAAAAAAATATATACTGTTAGTGGCCAAAAAAAAAACAATCTCTATTGCTGCAAAAAAAAAAAAAAACAGCAACAATCTCTACTATTGGGGTAGGAGAGCAACAATCTCTGGATTTGTTGAATAAAAAAATAGCAACAATATCTGCGGTTGTAGAAAATAAAAGCAATAATCTCTACTGTTGGGGCAAAAAAGAAACAAAGCAACAATATCTGTGGTTGTAGCAACAAAATACAACAATATCTACGGTTGTGGCAAAAAAAAAAAAAAAAAATATACGTTTGTGAAAAAAACAAAGCAATGCAACAATATCTACGGTTGTGGCAAAAAAAAAAAATATACGTTTGTGAAAAAAAAACATAGCAACAATTGCTACTTTTATGGCAAAAACAAGAAAACAAAAAACAACAACAACAAAGCAACGCAGATACACATATCTCGCTACCTGTCGCAGTATGTATGGCAAACGAAACATAAACATCTAAAAAAACGTGTATACTTCCGGAACAAAAGAGAACCATTCTTTGCAAGGTGTTAGAACTACTAAGAAGAAAATAAAAGTAAATAAATAGACAGCCATAGTAATGGTAATGCCACAATCGATACGTACTCCCCTATAAACATGCGAAGCATAGCTACTGTATTTGCGCTCGGAAAATTTATCGAACCCTTAATGAATAATGTAATGACCATTCCAGGAAAGTGTGCAAGCCATAAGTAAATGAGTTTTTACTTTTATGTCGAGTATCTAAGGAAATAAGAAGCAAAGAAAAAAAAAATTCATCGTAGGTCAGATTTTTAAAGAATATCTTTATATTTTATAAATGAAAGATTTATTTCAATGTTGTTACTTTTCTTGAAATATTTCATTTTAATTGTTCATGACTTCTCTTGTAGTTTATTTTATTTCCTATCTTTTAAAACATGAATAAATTATACTTATTTCCTGAACTTAAAGAAATTACTATACTTATATGAACTTATTTCTTAAAATTTTTGCGGTTATGATAGCTTGTAAAATTTAAGGAAATACCGATACTTTTCTCCCAAAGCTTAAGTAAATCGTTATACTTATCTTCTGAAAATTAGTGAAATGATACTTATTTCCTAAAATCAAATAAATGTGGTACTTACAAAATGTGTTTCATGTTAAGAATCTTTGTAAAATATCTACTTTGTTTAATTTCAAAGTTAACAATGTATCTATTGAATTTTTAATCGAGTCTGGTGCATCTTGTAATATGATTACTGCTTTTGATTCTTAGAGAGAGAGAGAGAGAGAGAGAGAGAGAGAGAGAGAGAGAGAGAGAGAATAATACTCCCATTGTAATTTCATCCTAAAAAAGACGATAAACCAGCTTCCAAAATAAATAATTCGAGGTACACATATCATTTCTGCAGTTCAACCTCAGTCAGAATTTTATACTTTGCTTTATTAACATTTTAAATGGCCTTCCATCCACTCAAAAAAATACATTCTGCATCCCATTTGTATGATTTTGATACTAATGATTTTTAACGAGTCCTTAATTATAGACTAGAACTGTGTGACCTAAATGAATAATAATTAATGAATAAAGAATAATGAATAATGAATAATGAATAATGAATAATGAATAAAGAATAATTAATAATCAATATTCAATAATCAATAATTAATTATTAATAATTAACAATTATTAATTATTAATTTTCAATTAATATTTAGTAATCATCAATTAATAATTACTAACTAGTAATAAATAATTAATAATTATTGAATAATAATTAATAGTTCGTATTTAATGATTAGTAATCATTAATTAATAATCAGTAATCAATACTTGATAATTATCAATTATCAATTAATTAATAAAAAAAATCTATGGAAAATTCATCTGTAATTTTATTAATTGATAATTTTCGTAAAAATGCAATGACGATCGCAAAGAATAATTACTTTAGTGGTTCTTGGTATATGACATTTTTCACAATTTATAATTTACGCACAATATGAATATTAATGGATAATATCATTAGTAATGAATAATCTCATACATGGATGTTATTAACAAATGCTCTTTGAAATCGGGCTAACCATTTTACTTGTTAATTCATCTTTGCATACTGACGTTTCTACTACTACTACTACTACTACTACTAGTAGTAGTAGTAGTAATAATAATAATAATAATAATAATAATAATAATACAAGATACATAAATACATACAAGCAAAAACCCACAGACAGACAGACAGACACACACATATATATATATAAATTATATATATATATATATATATATATGTGTGTGTGTGTGTGTGTGTGTGTGTGTGTGTAAATGGGTTAATGATCTTTAAACTTTTCAATATCTTAAAGCAAGATAATTCCTAAATTTTGTAAATTTTATCTATAATCACTAAAATCACCACATTCTAATGCGCACTTTATTCCTTGCTGTACTCGTTAATTGCAGAGATAATAAAGCCACGTGATAGGAAAACTGGAGACCGCCTATGAATTATGTCACTCTTTTCTGAACCAGACCGAGAGATATGCAGACAATTGTCGCTGATAAAACAGGCCAATATATATGGAAATCTTAACAAAGACTCAACCACATACTTGGCAAATGGAAACTAGGGGGTGAGGAGTGAACTACAGCACATCTACGACGCTTATCGAACGAAAAATAAAAAACGTATTTCATTCTAGACATGGAAGGATAATTCTACCTAACCACAGATCCTATGAATAAAAAAAAAAAGTCTATTTCTCATGAAATAAATTGCTAAATGACTTGATCAAAATTTATATTCTTTTCTTAATTTCATAAATGAAGATATGCTTCCAAAAACTCTAAAACGTTCCAACATTAGTAAGCATCATAGCTCGGTAGTTCCAATTTCAAAACAAATAATCCGAGATCTCCTCTCTAAAAGCCAGTTTAAAGAGAGAGAGAGAGAGAGAGAGAGAGAGAGAGAGAGAGAGAGAGAGAGAGAGAACTCTGAAGAGTTACTTAAAATTCAATGAGAGATAGAGGTAAGAAATGGAGTATTACTTCTATTCTAATAAAAGAGAGAGAGAGAGAGAGAGAGAGAGAGAGAGAGAGAGAGAGAGAGCGCTGTGAAAAATTATTCATACATATTTAGACAGAGGGAAAGATAGGTCCTATAAAGAAATATATCAGATACAATAAAGAGGTAAAGAGAGAGAGAAAGAGAGGGAAAGCTACGAAGGATATGTTGTATATCCTGAGAGAGAGGGGCTATAAACAATTATGTTGCATTAAGCACGACAGAGAGAGAGAGAGAGAGAGAGAGAGAGAGAGAGAGAGAGGGGGGGGGGGGAAACTGACGGAGTGACATAATTAGAGAGAGAAGAGGTAGCGAAAGAGTGAGAGAGAAAGGAAAGAGAGAGGTACGATGAAGAGATATGTCGCATAGAATGAGAGAGAGAGAAGAGACAGAGAAAGAGTGAGAGAAAAAGAGAGAGGAACCGCGAAGGAATATATGACATCATACAGAGAGAGAGAGAGAGAGAGAGAGAGAGAGAGAGAGAGAGAGAGAGAGAGAGAGAGGCATGGAACAGTGACATTGCCCTAACTAGCAGGACAATACCCTAGAGACTGTCCATATATCCATATAATCAGCACCCAATGTTCCTCTCCACCCAAGCTAGGACAAAGGAGGGTCAAGGAATGGCTACTGATGACTCAGCAGATAGACCTATAGGCTCCCCAAAACCCCCATCCTTAGCTCACAAGGAATGGTGAGTTTGCAGCGACCAAAGGAACTTAAGAGTTTGGGCTGGACTCGATCTCCCGTCCAGCGATAGTCAAGGAGGGACGTTTACAATAGGCCACTGCATTGACAGATATGTAAAATAGAATATGGATTTAACAGTCCATTAACTTATTCAACATACGATGTGGATCCTGCGTTCATTATATACCGTAAAAATACGACGGTATATCAAAATAAACTCAGTTTTTCAGAGACCGCTATTACTACGTTGCACGAAAACCCTTGGTAAATTTGAATTTATAATTAGTGAGGAGGTGGTTTCACTTAACACCAATTTTGGAATGTGTTAACTCTAACAAATTAATCACTCGGTAGTATTCTTTTTCTATTTCTATCTGCACATTTTGAGTAAGTGCGCTTGTCTCTCAGATTGAAATACATTATACTGGGATTAGCTATTAGCCCCCTTCTCTCTCTCTCTCTCTCTCTCTCTCTCTCTCTCTCTCTCTCTCTCTCTGCTGTAGTTGGTTTATTTTATATTTTCAAAGAGATGAAACATCAACAAACGCAAGGCATAAATCATCTTCACAGTATCCCGATAAGCTGGACAGTAAAATATCAAACGGATATCAATAATTCTTTTACAGAATTTATCATTCTGACAAGAAGGTATTCCAATGATACGCAGTTGAATACAGGGGGTTTTGCCTTGCAACGAAATACGAGTTGAAAACAAAAATCAATCAGCAATGCAAGTTGCTTTATCTATAAAACATACTTCAAGTGTATTTGAAAATGCACCAGAGTCATAACACATTCATTTGACATAACTCGGCCATCAGTGCTTCCTGAATTTAACAACAGTTTGTCGGATCGGATTAGAATATTCCTCATTGACAAACTCATCCAAGGATGAACGAGGACAGACAATGACACGTGCATTTGTCAGAAGTAAACGACGATAAAAACTGTTTGTCACATCCTGATAGGATATGAGAAAGTTGTTGTTTAAAGGCTTTAAAGGCCGCTCATGAATGGCAGAGGCAAGGGACAGTGACAATGCCCTAGCTAGCAGGACAATGCCCTAGAGACTGACCATATATATATGTATCAGACAATGGCTGCTGATGACTCAGCAGATAGATCAATAGCTCCCGCCAAATCCCCATCCTTAGTTCACAAGGAAGGTGAGGTTGCAGCGACCAAAGGAACTAACGAGCTTGAGCGGGTTTTAAACCCTAGTCCAGGCAAAGACGTTGCCAATTCTGGCATTTAATTAAAACCTTTGACGATTGTTAGAAAAAACTAATTGACTTACAATTATGTAATTATACATTTCTCAACAGATACAAGAAATGATCTTGGCAGATTCATTAAAATATTCCTAAGAGATTTACTCAGATCTGAATTCACTCACAGATTTTAATTGGTCCATTTTTGAGACTATGAATATAACTCGTTTATTTTACAGTATATGTTTTAAATGATAAGATATTTTCCTATTTAACAAATTTATAAAACACAAGGATAAAGCATTGGAAAATTATTCTAATAATAATGATGATGATTATGAAAATGGTATAAAAAATGATGGAGATAAGAAGATGGCAAAGAAATGGGAGTAGGAAGGAGGGGATGAGAAGGACGAAGAAGAGGAGCTGGGAAGGAAGGATTAAGTGGATGAAAAAAAAAAATATTTAAATCTAAATTGATCATAGAACTTAATCGCAACTGTACAAACACTTTCTTGTTACGAATGTAAGATCATATATCCAAGTAAGTAAAAGACAAGAGTTTATTTACTATGCACAAAAAGTATGTTTATTTTACCCACAAACCTATTTAGAAACCTAACCCCTTCATCTAATTAATAATATTATTACTATTACAAGTTAGGCTATAACCCTAGTTGGAAAAGCAAGATGCCATAAGCCCAGGGACTCCAGCAGGAAAAAATAGCCCAGCGAGGAAAAGAAACAAGTAAATAAATAAATTACGAGAAGAATAGGCAATTAAAAATAAAATATTTTAGGAACAGCGACAACATTAATTTAGATCCTTCAGATATAAACTATACAAACTTAAAAAAAAAATAGAGAGAAATAAGATAGAACAGCATGCCTAATACAAGACAGTGGAAGGCCATGTTACAGAAGCTGTTGCGACAGAGACCATAGATGTCCATCGAAAAAGCATATCCTTCATTCTGTAATTGACAGAACGTCCTTTACCTTTTAGGATAAAAGAACCGCAAATAGAGAGAGAGAGAGAGAGAGAGAGAGAGAGAGAGAGAGAGAGAGAGAGAGAGAGAGAGAATCTTCTGTAACATTGAATCGATTATTTTTTCTTCAAAAATCTATCCAAGTACGGAATTAAAAATACGAAATTTCTAATGGATTTAAAATAAAGTTTCTAAATGAAGACCAAGATGAATTCTAAATACAGAATAAAAAACATAAAACTCTAGATGAATTTAACAAAAGTTTCCAAATAAGGACCCAATGAAATACATCGTATTTAATCCATGGACTCGTGGAGTCATCAAAATTGGCATATCACGTTATATAAGATTTAATGAGTAGAATATCAAACGTTGAATGTTAAAAAAAAAAAAAAATTGTATCTAATCCATGGAGACTTCAACATAAGTATATCTGGGCATAGAAGAGAGAGAGAGAGAGAGAGAGAGAGAGAGAGAGAGAGAGAGAGAGAGAGAGAGAGACGCATATAAAAAAGTGCAACGAAAAAGTAGAATTCAGATACTATGACATAGGCGTAATAGACACCCTATATGTAGAATACCAAACATTAAATTTTGAACAAATTAACGTAACATCGCTTACATACTTTCTAAAAAGTACATAAAATTCAAAAGTAACCATTTGATAATACATCATTGTTCAGGAAGGATTTCATAAGTAAAACATCAAACGTTAAATGTTGAACAAATTAACGTAACATCGCATACATACTTTCTAAAAAGTAAATAAAATTCAAAAGTAAACATTTGATGCTGCAACATTGTACGGGAAGACTTTCATAAGTAAAAGATCAAACGTTACAGGTTGAACAAATTAACGGAACATCCCATACATACTTTCTAAAAAGTACATAGAATTCAAAAGTAACCATTTGATAATACATCATTGTGCTAGAAGGATTTCATAAGTAAAACATCAAACGTTGAATGTTGAACAAATTAACGGAACATCCCATACATACTTTTTAAAAAGTACATAAAATTCGAAAGTAACCATTTGATACTAACGCATTGTACGGGAAGGATTTCATAAGTAAAACTTTAAATGTTGATCAAATTAAACTAACATCCTATGCATACTTTTAAAAAAAGTACAAAAAAAAAAAAATTCGAAAGTAACCATTTGATACTACAACATTGTTCGGGAAGGATTTCATAAGTAAAACTTTAAATGTTGATCAAATTAAACTAACATTCCATGCATACTTTTAAAAAAGTAAAAAAATAATCAAAAGTAACCATTTGATACTACAACATTGTTCGGGAAGGACTTCATAAGTAAAACTTTAAATGTTGATCAAATTA
>NC_090751.1:28867841-28870341 GCF_036898095.1 Palaemon carinicauda | reverse complement strand
ATTTGAACAATATCTCACAACTATTGAAAACGATTTCTCCCATTTTGCATTACATTTCCTTTTTTGCATGTTTGTGTTTTCCTTTCGAATTGAGGAGTTGAAGCGGATTGGGAGATTATTTGATTTAGAATAGATTTATTACAATGAAAGGTATCAAACTACCTTCACAAAGGGAACCGACACTGGGATTAGTTCCACGAAAAATATAAAAGTTTAAAATATAAAAGTTTAACAATGTTAACACTCGGTCACTTTTATTATCCATTTTCCCACAAAAAGAAAAAAAAATCATTGTCAAACGAGAATTTTATCATAATATAATACTCTGAGCATTTCTTTGATGCGAACCGCGCCCTAACCTCTGGGGGCACTCAGCGTAGACATAAATGGAAATGCATAAACAAGTATTTTGAATGGCAACCAAAATGCAAAAGACTTTGAAAATATATACCTGTTCCTCCTTTGAATATTCATCATCCGGCAGACAGGAAAGAATCCCTTTTGCGAATCAGGACCTTTTCTGTTTGGATCAGAAGGCAACAGAGAACTGGGGCACAGGAGGAGTGGCCCTTCCATAAACAACTCTATGTGGATATTTGCATGCAAGGGCTCACACGTAGCAATTAAGATGGAAATCAAGATGTGAGTCTGGGTGAATGTGGGGGTGAAAGACAGCTCCTGCATTGTGGAGAGTAACCTTGTTAAAGCCTCCAGCCGAGGCGATATGTCTGTCAGTTTCTGGTGCTATATCTGGAGACGCTTGTTCGCAATTCCTAATTGGAAGGCGTATAAGGAGAGGAAAACACCAAAGGGTAGATGCGGGGGCGAGTGAACACCCCATGAACCAGATTTCAGGGCAAACAGGTTAAGGTGTACCTCTTTTAAACAAGCTTTCATACAAATATGACTACGTGTTCTCTGTGTCTAACCTGTAACCGATGACTGCAGGGTAGTCTGGAGCAAAAGGGCATTGCAATGCGCCTGTATATGCAAATTTTATGCACTCCCTTGCATGTCGAATAGTATACATGGAAATAATGGACTGCTGGAAATACGTCTTGGGTGTAAGCAAAACATGAAATGCTATAGTAATTGCCAAAAATCCTCCTCCTCAAGAGTATTATATAGGAAATACCACAAACCAACCCCCCCCCCTCAAAAAAAAAAAAAAAAGTTATACGTTTCTCCATCATCCCTACTGGAAAACAATTAGTGTCACAGAGCTTTCTATGATGAAACCTATTTTGAGAATCATGAACGTCTGTAATTAGTGGTCACGAGATACCATAGGGTAATTATAGACACATTTGACATGTACCAGTATTCATTATTATTTTGATTTTCCTAAAGTTACCATTTATTGTATTATGTGCCTTCAAGTATTATTTCCAGATGTTGCTTATCAGCAGATTAATTCACGTCTTAATATCATATGGCAACACTTACTTATTGTTCCCATGATGCACCCGTCTTGTTTGTCCTGATCTCTTTCTGTTAAGTTCTCTCTCCGTTGTTCCAACGGACTTCGTATTTTTTCTCGAAATAGACATTAAGAACCTACTTTTTAAGTTGTATCCTTACCCCACCTATTAAGGTTAAGGAAATTACCAAGTACATGGCGTAGTTATTAGGATTTCCTGAGCAACTGTTTGTGCTGAATATGACTTGTACATTCTACGGATGTATTTATGATTTGTACATTCTACAGATGTACTTATGATTTGTACATTCTACAGATGTACTTATGACTTGTACATTCTACAGATGTACTTATGATTTGTACATTCTACAGATGTACTTATGACTTGTACATTCTACAGATGTACTTATGACTTGTACATTCTACAGATGTACTTATGTAGTAGGAGTAAATATCACTGGTACGTGTGCTATTTCCAGGTAGGTTTAATAAACAGTGGAATCAGATCATACAGTATTTTTGGGAGTGACGTCTGTACTTTTTCAATCGATATTTATTAAAGGGTCATATGTAAAACATCCTCCTACCCGTGGAATTTAAGACTAGAAACGATTTCACTAAATATTTAACGTCCGTCAAATAGCTGTTCATAAATATCTAATATCCCGGTACCAATGGCCTTTGATGGAGCCAAAGAAATATTATTATTATTATTATTATTATTATTATTATTATTATTATTATTATTATTATTATTATTATTATTATTATTATTATTATTATTATTCGTAGCCTTGTTGTCCAACGGTTATGTTCACAAAGCAATAAGGACAACAATGCAATCGCAAGGATAATTTTATCAATAACACATCATTGCGAATAACGTAGAAAGAGCAGTTGAGTTAACGCCACATTTAACATCTGTAGTTACACGATTTTAAACATTCAGAAACAGTTATAGGATGTTGCTCTTCTTGAAATATTTTATATTTCCTTGTTTCCTTTCCTCGCTGGGCTATTTTCCCTGTTGGAACCTGCTTTTCCAACTAGGGTTGTAGCTTAGCAAATAATAATAAGTAT
>NC_090751.1:28852841-28862841 GCF_036898095.1 Palaemon carinicauda | reverse complement strand
ACCTCCTAGAGTGCCACATGTACATGGAGGCCGTTCTACTATTGTATCCAGTTAGTGAGTTACTTCCACCTTCGAGTAGGTAAGTTTTTCCATACAAACTATACTGCTTAGGTTAAGGTCAGGTGTGAAGAAACATTTCAGGGGACTTCTAAAGGGTAAACTCATCCAGGAGTGTATGTATAATAGCGTCCACCTATATGTATGATGACGGCCTAACTCTTCTTGAATTATCATAATTTTCCTTGTTTCCTTTCCTCACTGGGCTATTTTCCCTGTTGGGGCCCCTGGGCTTATAACATCCTACTTTTCCAACTAGGGTTGTAGCTTAGCAATTAATAATAATAATAATAATAATACAGCAGTGTAAAGGGGGTTGCAGGGTGGCGTTTACCCCCCACCCCCGTTAGGTAAGTTAGTTACGGGCACAGCTTGTAGGTTAGGTTAGGGAGGGAAGTTTAGTTTAGTTGATGTCCTTATTTTATGCTCGCTGGAACAACTGGCCGCTGATATACAAAGGCTCCTTCATCCAATTGGAAAGGCTTTGGTTGCCAGGCCTGTCACCACCACACACCCTATATCAGGTTAGGAGTGCTTTATTTGAATAGAATGTATCCTTGACTTGCATATTCATTGGCCATTGATGTGCCAAACGTGTGTTTCTTGACATTTATTTTCAGCGCTAGGCTCTTTAAAATGGTTGTGCTTATCTGTCATAAGTTTTAATTTCACTAGAATTACAAATATAGGCCTCTTGATTCCCCAAAGTATGCTGTACGTGAAAACTATCTTGCCCCATAAATCTTTTCATGATAAGCAGCTGTTAATCCATGATATTCTGTTTTTAGAATAGTTTTAAGGTTTGCCAGTCAATAATTGCAGATTAGCAGTTTGCCTGCGTAAATAGTGTTAAGCTTTTACTGCTCAACTATTGCAAGTTTGGTATGTGTGTAGATTGTTAGGTCATCAGGCCCGCTGGCCGCATAGAAAATGAGAATCCTTTTTAATGTCCTTCGTCACTTGCACTAATACGGAAGTGGGTTTTCTATGAGTATGTTGGTCAATGAACTAACACTAATTCACTTACTGGTTTTTGCTCTGGCGTGGCTTGCTTCGCTTGTAATTAAACATTATCTCATTGCTCATCTCTTCTGGCAAGCAGTACATTTTGCGCTACGCTTATTAGCCGAGTGGGGGGTATTTTGGTGGACAAAAATTTGGTGACTCGACTACCTGCACACTACAGTATAAGCAAGCTTTTACTCAATTATTTACCTAGTTAATCTTCCATTTATAATGAAACAACAGTAATCCCATTTTCTATAGTGGCGATATATTAGAGTTGTAGGAAAATTAAGGGTACGCCCTTTGTGTCAATAGGCATAGGAGGGGATGATGCTGATGATGTTGTATTAACAAGAGTTTATTGCATTAGCCTCCTACAGTGTTAATTGTTCATGGAGGCTGTTACATCATTATATATACCCGCTGGACACAGTGTTACTCCCACTAATGAGTTTGTAAGTTGCACTTTAATTATGTTCCCTAGGTTTTGTCTTTCAAAACACCTAATCAAAACTAGTATTCTTTCATTATGCATACTGGATATGCCATTCTTTACATTGACAATTTTGAGGTCAAAATGTACCATGGATGTTAAGAGCTATATCTTAACCCAACACAGTGTAAGGCATTGTCGTAAAATACCTAAGGTTGGTAAATATATACAAATTCAGCATTTTTTTCTATTACTCTTTAGGTATTTTTGTATAGACAATCGTTCTTTTACCCGTCTACTTTTTTCCATGCAACTTTTCCTGGTAACACTCTGTTGTCACATGAAAAAAAATTATTTACCTAGTTAATCTTCCATTTATAATGAAACAACAGTAATCCCATTTTCTATAGAGGCGATATATTAGAGTTGTAGGAAAATTAAGGGTATGCCCTTTGTCAATAGGCATAGGAGGGGATGATGCTGATGATGTTATATTAACAAGAGTTTATTGCATTAGCCTCCTACAGTGTTAATTGTTCATGGAGGCTGTTACATCATTATATATACCCGCTGGACACAGTGCTACTCCCACTAATGAATTTGTAAGTTGTACTTTAATTATGTTCCCTAGGTTAGCCAAGCATGTAAAAACACTTCAGGGTTTTTTAAAAGGTAAATTTATGGATTGGGAAAGGCCACTGACACCAATATCACCAGGTTAGTATAAGGCACCCTAAATCAGGTTAGGAGTGCTTCATTTGAATAGAATGTATCCTTGTCATGCATATTCATAACTTTTGCATTATCCGTTGATGTGTCAAAACTTTACAGTAGTTCTTAATATATACTTAGCTCTTTGTACCTGAAAGAGGGCTGTAGACTACTAATCTAACTTAGTTTTGATTTTTTTTTTGAATTACAAATATATTGAGTCCCCCAAATGTACTTTACTAGAAAATTTACTCGCCCAATAAACTTTTAATGATAAACAAGTGTTGAATCATGATATTTTTATCATAGAATAGCTTTTTGACTCCATTCAGGTAGCCTGTGCAATTAGTGTATGTTTTTACTACTCGGCTATTGTAAGGGACTCCATTCAGGTAGCCTGTGCCATTAGCGCATGTTTTTACTACTCGGCTATTGTAAGGGACTCCATTCAGGTAGCCTGTGCAATTAGCGCATGTTTTTACTACTCGGCTATTGTAAGGGACTCCATTCTGATAGCCTGTGCAATTAGCGCATGTTTTTACTACTCGGCTATTGTAAGGGACTCCATTCTGGTAGCCTGTGGAATTAGCGCATGTTTTTACTACTCGGCTATTGTAAGGGACTCCATTCTGGTAGCCTGTGCAATTAGTGTATGTTTTTACTACTCGGCTATTGTAAGGAACTCTATTCAGGTAGCCTGTGCAATTAGCGCATGTTTTTACTACTCGGCTATTGTAAGGGACTCCATTCTGGTAGCCTGCACAACTAGTGTATGCTTTTACTACTCAGCTAACTTAAGCTTTTACAGCTATACTTTGGCATATTGTTGGTTTTCTTTCAAAAAAACCTCTGAGCTTAAAATTCCTTCATTATGCATAAGTGCATACTTTGTATGGGCAATTTTAAGGTAAAAATGCACCATTGATGTTAACGGTGCCACATCCTAAACCAACCCAGTTTAAGATCAGATGTCTAGGGTTTATAAAAGAGATCCATTCTTACGATGTGTTGGAAGTTGATTTTTGTCTCAAATTGTATTTACAGCATATGCATAACATACTGTGCATATATACTTACATGAATACCTATTGTATATATATATATATATATATATATATATATATATATATATATATATATATATATATATATATATATATATATATATATATACCTGTATATATATATATATATATATATATACACACACACACATATATATACAGTGGAACCTCTACATACGAATGCCCTAACATACAAATTTTCCAACATCCGAAGTAAAATTCGTCCAAATTTCTGTTTCGACACCCGAATTGTTGCTCCAACATACGAAGTAAACATTACGCGTACGTGTGGAATTTTCTCGAAAGCGTCCAGCGTCATTTGTTGTTGACGCCGCTAGACGGCAGCACATCGGAGGGACGCCAATCGAGCGTCACTTTGATCAGTCCTCTCATCTCGTGCGCATCATGTGGTTGTCCTCTATTCGCTCAGTTTTAACAGTGTTTTTTATCTTCCTTTTTCACGGGTTGTTCTCTGTGTTCCATAATCATGGGTCCTAAAAAGCTTAGTTTCGGTTCAGGAAGTAGTAGTAGTGGTGAGAAAAGGAGGAAGTCTATGCTTTCATTAGAATTAAAACAAGAAATAATGGAAAAGCATGAGCGAGGTGTGCGTGTTAGCGATCTGGCTAAACAATATGGCCGGAATATGTCTACGATCTCGACGATCATAATACAGAAGGCAGCCATTAAATCAGTGAAACCTTCGAAGGGGATCATGATTATTCCCAAACGTCGTAGCCCTACCCTTGAAAAGATGGAACGACTTTTGTTAATATGGATCAAAGACAAGGAGATTGTTGGCGATACAATCACGGAAACGATCATTTGTGAGAAGGCCAGCGCTATCTACAGTGACTTGAAGGCGTCGCGCTCTCGGGGTGACGCGGGGGAGAGTTCAGCCGATCCTACGACGGAGGAATTCAAGGCGTCTCAAGATTGGTTCGAGAAATTGTCTCGAAGTTGGTTCGAGAAATTTAGGAAATGGACCGGGATTCATTCAGTTGTTCGTCATGGAGAAGCTTCGAGTTCGGACACCAAGGCTGCTAAAGACTTTGTTAAAAAGTTTGAAAGCATCGTGGCGGAGGAAGGTTACATAGAGCAGCAGGTGTTCAACTGTGATGAAACCGGTCTGTTTTGGGAAAAGATGCCTAGTCGAACGTACATTACTGCCGAAGAGAAGAAAATGCTGAGACATAAGCCAATAAAGGATCGGTTGACTCTTGCGCTTTGTGCTAACGCCAGTGGGGACTGCAAAATAAAGCCGTTATTGGTTTACCATTCCGAAAACCCTAGGGCATTTAAAGCACATAGAATTAATAAAGACCTGCTACATGTTCTATGGCATTCTAATTCTAAGGCTTGGGTTACTAGGCATATCTTTGTGGAATGGGTAAACGAAATTTTCGGCCCTGCTGTCAAGAAGTATCTTCAAGAGAGGAATTTGCCTTTGAAGTGCTTGCTTTGTTTGGACAATGCACCCGCTCACCCCCCGGAGTCGAAGATGATATCATCGACGAATACAAATTCATCAAGGTGCTGTATCTTCCACCGAATACCACCCCTATCCTCCAGCCCATTGACCAGCAAGTGATCTCTAATTTTAAGAAGCTGTACACCAAGCACTTATTTAAGCAGTGCTTTAATGTCACGCAAAGCACCAACTTAACTTTGCGTCAATTTTGGAGGAGCCACTTTAATATCGTGCACTGCTTAAAGATTATTGATTAGGCTTGGGAGGGAGTAACTCGTCGGACCCTGAATTCCGCTTGGAAATAGCTTTGGCTTGATGCTATTGCTCCCAGAGATTTCGAAGGTTTTGGCCCCGAGAATGAACCTGTGGTTGCCGCCGAGGAAGACGTCGAAGAGATTGTATCCCTTGGCAAGTCCATGGGTTTGGAGGTGGATGAAGATGACATCACTGAACTCGTCGATGAGCATCATGAAGAGCTCACCACCGAGGAACTCAAGAAGCTGCAAGCCATGCAGCATGATGAGTTCCAAACGCAGTTGAGTGAGTCGGAGGAGATCGAGGAGGTAGGCCAAATCTTAGGTACGGCGGAAATAAAACAGATGTTGGCATATCATCAACACGTGGTTGATTTCATCGACAAGCATCACCCACGGAAACTTCAGGTTTGCTGTGTTGTTGCGCAGTGCGATGATGTTTGCTTACTGTATTTTAGAAAAATCCTCAAAAGCCGTACCAAGCAACTTTCACTCGATAGTTTCTTTAAAAAATCTTTAAAACGGTCTAGTGATCATGATGAAAAGAAAGAAAGTGAAGCAAAAAAAGGAAGACCGAATCGAGTGAAAGTGATGAAAATTAAAAATAAGAAAAGAAAAAATGTAAAAGAAAATATAAAATTATAAAAATGGAAAAAAAAAAGAAGCTAAGTTATGTTAAAGTTCACATAGTAGTGTAAGTTAGTGTAAGTTATCGTACACGTTATCGTACAAAGTCACCGTCCCTACCTCCTCACTGATCTTCCGTCTCCACCTGCCTAGCAGTCCCTACACCTGTGCTGGCCTGTCGCTAAGGTAAAGTGTTACATTAAAACCCCTTTTTTTACTATTTCATTATTATTATTCTTTTTTTTTTGTTTTGTATGTATTTATTATATTATATTAATGTAATGTGTAATTATGTGTAGCCATTTATTAAGGATTTATTATGGGTTTTTAGGCTGAGGAACGAATTAAATAAATTACCATGTATTCTTATGGGAATATTTGCTCCAACATACGATCGTTTTAACATACGAAGCAGTTTCTGGAACGAATTAAGGTCGTATGTAGAGGTATCACTATATATTACCGTATTTTTTTAAAAGCGAGAAAGCATTCCCTTGCCATTTATAAATTACCTTACTCTATAAGTATGTGCCATATGTCGATGAGATCATGGTGAGGGGCAGATGGAGGTGGTTTGGGCATGCTCTTTGCACTCTCCAAGAGAAATTAGTTCACCAAACGTTTAACTGGGCCTCACAAGGCACTAGACGAGTTGAAAGTCCCACGCCTACAGGGCTGAGGACTATTAAGCATGAAGTAGGAGATGATGAATGGAGAAGTATTGAATTAAAAACTCAGAGTAGAGACGACTGGGGAAATCTAACCAAGCCTCATTGCGTCAATAGATGTAGGCGGAGATGATGATGATGATGATGATTACAGTACATACATATATCTGTACCCTATACAATTGTGTACCTACACTTATACAGCAATAGTAAATAATAAGGGGTACATACAGTATAATAATTCTTTACCTTTATACCTGTGATTGGTCTGTCAACTGACTTCAAAAGTATTCCTTACATTTTTCAGACATATTACACAGGAAAAAAAAAAAAGAAAACCCACGGAAATAAAGTATCCAAAAATATGCAGCACCGAAATCCCAAACATGTATCGTAAACAAAGATGACAAATTAGTGCTAAAGTAACATGTAATGCACTATTCCGCAGTGTTAGTTATTTTCTGCGTCGGCAAGTAGTTTATTTTATCAGTGCACCAAATATCGTAACTCAAAATTGAGTTACGAGGAATTTTTTTAGTACATCATGGGAGCCCATTTGTAATGGAAAATTGTTGTAACTCGAGATCGCTGTAACCCGAGGACCTATAAGTTATAAGAGGGCAAAAATTGATAAATATTTGCAGCTTCACTGTAAATCAGGTCGTAGTGTGCTACATCTGTAAAAAATGTTGTGTGAGGTGAGATTGTAAATATATACCATAAAGTTATTGTTCCTCTAGATTTCCTCGCGCCAGCCTCAGCTGAAAATTGTGACAGTATTGTTTAAGGATACATCGATGCCTAAGCTAATCCAGGGCATAGCATACTGTACAGTATATGTCAGGAAGGCTTCTCTTGAACCCTTGAACCTGGACTAAAAAGTAAGGCATTTACAGGATTTAATTCAAACATAGCTTTGTGAACTACTACCTACCCAACCTATCCTATCTTAACCTAACTTAGGGCACTATGTTTCACCCAACTAGCACATTTTTATTTCCAAGTGAGATAGCGTACTTGCAGTGATTCATTGTATACTATGTCAAAGTAAATTTTTCCAAAGTATGGAAAATATGATAAATGTTTATAGATATTTTGGAACCAGGCAACTCTGCCAGTTATTTGATGTATTGTTGATATATGAGAATCTAGTCTCATTTCATAGCAAATGTTTCGGAAAAAAATGCCAAGATTTGTTTTACTTAACAGTCTTAGGAATTCACATTTTATGGGCACGATGATAATGTATCAGCGCAGCTAATCCCATTGTTTTAGTCATATTTCATGTGTATTAATTACAGTGGGAAAATAACCTAACCCAACTTGAATTAGAGCACCATGGATTACTTCACCAAGGGCTTAATTTCCATTTGTCCCCTAACCTTATCTAAAGATTATGTCAGTAGGCTAGTGGTAACTGGAACACATCCAATCCTAGCCTAACAGGATGTAACCTACAGCACCACATCTTATTTGTCGGGTGGCTATGCATACGACTTGCATGTCTGTTAAAAATGCCTAATACTTGTAAGAAATGGGCACATTCTGACCTAACCTAATCAAGGGCATATCATCCTGCCATATACTGTATGTTGTAAATACTTCACAAACATGAACATGTACTGCATAACCAGATTTTTACCTCTTCTATTACAATTTCCCCACTTTTCGGCTTTTCATTTTTCTTGGATTTTAGTGATTCTACTAATGGAACAAATATTTTTGCAGCTGCTCAGTTTGCATTTCAACTTCAATCCACATTACCATTGGTACTATTCACTTTTTTATGGCCAAAGACCCTGTTTTTCATAGATTCTCTCAAAATGGCTAAGTTCGCATTTATTAAAAGTTTTAGAGTTTCTAGTGAAACATACCCTTTCTCGTATGTAGCCTAGCTAGTGACCAAGTTTGTCACAAACTAGCTAGATTTAGTATTGCTTCCCCCCATTTCCAGTAGTACTGTAATTAACCTAACCTTACTCAACCATAATTGTATCCTATTAGAAATTCAAAACATAACATATGGTAATTGAACAGCATAAGACTATGAGAGTAGGCTACAGTACCCTATAAGTGCATAAAATGAATTTATTCAAAATTGTAACTTTCTTTTTTTATTAAATGTAAATTTGATATTATAGGATGTTTTTATTTATTTTCAACTGTCCAATTTCATCCCATAAGATACATACGGTAGTAGAGTTCTTAAAATTACTGTACTGTACACTATTTTATCAAAATTTCAAACCAGCATTCATATTTTGTAAAATTAGCCATATGTTTTTCCTATTCAAAGCACTTGAATATACACTATATACTATCAAACACTGATTTTCTCAATCTCAGCCCCATGTTATGTACAGTGCTTGTAACTAGGTAATGATTTTCTCAATTTTGGCCCATTAACAAACAAAGTTCATGGTATTAGACCAGTGGTTCGCAAACTATCTTAGCTGACGCCCCCTTTTTGCTTCCTGTAGACAGGTACGCCCCCACTTGATTTTTTTTTTTATATGAAATGATTCTTACATTTATTTCTTAGCATTGTACAGGAAAACTGATTTCTGTTTGTATTAAATTTTAATAATGAAAGCCACTCAAACAAATAATAGTACATTCCAGTAACTCAAAACGAAACATTTGGTTCAAAGTGACCGAAAAAAAGTTTGAACATTAGCAAATTGGCAAAATTGAGTTGCAATTTTAAGAATAGATAATTTGAAAACATGGCATATAATATTTGGAAATACTTATGAGACTAGGGCACAATTTATGTAGTGACAGATATTTGTTCTTTTAATGATTTTATTATTCTATTAAACAACTAATTTCGAGCAAATGAATTCACGACCCCCTTGTATCGTCCTCTCTCCCCCCTAGTGGGGCGCGCCCCCCAGTTTGGGAACCACTGTATTAGACAGTGATTTTCTCAATTTAACATCCTAACAAGTACATTACCTACAATTAGACACTAATTTTCTAGTTTTTACCCTCTAACAAGTAGGCTACTGAATATACAATTACACTTAATTTTCTCAATTTCAGATCCTATCATGTACTCTATAGTACAAATAATTAAGACATTGATTTTATAAATTTCAGCCCCCCTTTCATGCACTGTGCAAAAATTAAGAATTGAATATTGTAATTTCAACTTCTATTATGTATGGTATCTACAATTAGACAATCATTTTATTATTCATTGCTCTTTGAATCCTTTTACTAGGTTAATCTATATGCAACACTGTTTAAATTTCTAATGCACACACAAACGATAAAAAGAAGTGGGGATCTTGCCAGTAAACAAGGATGATTCAGCGCCTTAGGTTAGGTTAGAAGGATGATTTTAGGATAGGTTCCATAATTGTATTTTATACGTACTAAAATAAGTGATATAGCTCATAGAATAGGTTACGGAACTGGGGGATCGCTTAAGGTTAGCTCGTTTCCCTTTGTTATTTACTTGTTCTGTGTTTTTCCTCTCAAAATTCCCAATTTCCTACTGGAGTTCCCCACTCTTGTTCTTCAAGGTGGTTCTATATCCAAAACTACTTTTTCTGATAGAAATGAAGGTCAGATTCATTTGAAGTGCACACTAGCGTAAAAATAGATGTCATATTAATGCTCAGAATCTAAGTCTGGTCTAAAGTGTTAAGTTAACAATAACTTACGGCAATGATGGTACCTATCACATTGATCTAAGCACCCACGAC
>NC_090751.1:28812841-28847841 GCF_036898095.1 Palaemon carinicauda | reverse complement strand
TATCTGTCTGATTGATTTTCTTGTATCCAATTGTAGTCTAACCTTGGCGGTAATGATTGAACTTTGAGAGAAAGAACCTTTGTATTTGACATGACCGTTCTACCATTGAGTTTCTTTTTAACTGACGTCAGGGTTAGTGATCATCATGCTATCAATACTCGATATCCTTTCTTTGTCATCGGGTTTTTTTTTATGGCCTGAGTGGTAACGTCCTTGAGGTGATTGCCAGACTGGGGTTTGAGTCCCGCTCAAAGTCGTTAGTTCCTTTGGTCGCTGCAACCTAACCTTCGTGTTAGCTAAAGATGGGAGGGGGTTGTTGGGTCAGCCTATAGGTCTATCTGCTGAGTCATCAGCAGCCATTGCTTGGCCCTCCCTGATCCTAGCTTGGATGGAGAGGGGCTTAGGCGCTAATCGTATGTAATATGGTCAGTCTCTAGGGTATTGTCCTGCTTGATAGGGCAATGTCATTGTCCCTTGCCTTTGCAATTCATGAGCGTCCTTTAAACCTTCATATCCATGTGATGGGAAGGATTAAGCTATCCTTGGTGCTAAAGTAGCTGGTCTTCATAGATACACATTATATATTTATATAGATGTATATTGAGGCAGATTGACCATATGGACAGTTAGCTAATTTATGTCATTCTTACCCTGTCTTTATAACCGCTCCTACAGTTTGAGTAAATTTCAGTGAGAATCGATAGGAAGGTTAAGTATTTATTACTTCTGCACTATTTTGGGACTGGGTTTCTTAGATATTTATTTATGGGCGTTTATTTGCAATTTAATTTTCAGTCCTATTAATTCATTCTTGATATTAAGCACATTGAATTTTATTCGTTTCGTAGACGTAGGAATTATATTCTTGAGAAACTTGCAAAGTAAGTACATTGCACATAAAATACACACACACACACACATACACACACACACATATATATATATATATATATATATATATATATATATATATATATAGGATGCTAGGAAAACTCGGGTCTTTAGATTGCATTGAATATTAATTTCTGAAATGTTAGAAAAATTATAATCTGCTCTGAAAGTTTAAAAAAGGCAAATAAATGTATAAATGTTTATTTGAAATTGAGACGTGATATCTAGGTTAACATTAACAAAAATATGAAAGGATTATAATTTGATATTTGATATTCAATTATATGTTTTATTTTCTTTTCTTTTTTTATGTTTATATATCTCCCTATGGTGGGATGCTTTTCATATCCTTTAAGCACAAACATTTCCAACAAATTTAAGTCATTTTCGACATAAAACAAACGTTTCATATAGTAGGAAATCACTTTAGAATGTATTGATTAAATATACTTACTTAACCTACATTTTGTATGTGTCAGTAAAATGTTATTATTTTTTTTTTTCAGTTTACATGCTTACTGAATAACATTTGACCTCATAAATCGACTTATAATGTGAAGGGACATGAACCAGCATACCTCTGAACATCATTGTGAGTATTTTAAGTGTACTCTTTTAATGTTATATATTATCATAGAAATAATCTGAAGGAATGTCTTTGTCTTTACTCTAAGAGTTACATCGCTACTTAAAAGATAAAATATAGTTTACCGTATTTTTAAGTATTAAATTCATTGTTTTTATTTATTGTTTTAGGGGGAATTGATAGTTTATATTTATATGGATATAAAAAGTAGAATTTTCTATGGGCATCACAACAGTAATAAGTGACGCACGTTATCATTGCTAAAAAGGTTACAGTGACTTTTTTTCTAAATTGCTTAAGTGGTATAGTTATTTTCAAGTGTTATGTCAAGTTGCTCAAGTGGTATAGGCTAGTTATTTTCAAGTGTTATGTTGGGTTGCTTAAGTGGTATAGTTATTTTCAAGTGTCATAAGTTGCTCAAGTGGTATAGTTATTTTCAAGTGTTATGTCAAGTTGCTCAAGTGATATAGGCTAGTTATTTTCAAGTGTTATGTTAGGTTGTGCAAGTGGTATAGTTATTTTCAAGTGTCACAAGTTGCTCAAGTGGTATAGCTATTTTCAAGTGTTATGTTAAGTTGATCAAGTGGTATAGTTATTTTCAAGTGTTATGTCGAATTACTTAAGTGGTGTAGTTATTTTCAAGTGTTATGTTTAATTGCTCAAGTAGTATAGTTATTTTCAAGTGTTATGTTAAGTTGCTCAAGTGGTATAGTTATTTTCCAGTGTTATGTTAAGTTGCACAAGTGGTATAGTTATTTTCAAGTGTTATGTTAAGTTGCTCAAGTGGTATAGTTATTTTCCAGTGTTATGTTTCTTTTTAGTTTCTGTTTGAACTGCCACAGTTTCAAGTGACGTATGTTTGTGGGTTTAAAGTGGCTATAGTGAGTTTTTATAGCCAAATTTATAGTGAGGATTCACTGTACTTTTCTTAAGAGGGACATTGTTTTATTGTAATCAAGAAAATCACAGGAGGTCCTTGTCACAGCAAAATAAGGAACTTACTTTCCTTATATATATATATATATATATATATATATATATATATATATATATATATATATATATATATATATATATATATATATATATATATGTATATATATATATATATATATATATATATATATATATATATATATATACACATACAGTATATATATATATATATATATATATATATATATATATATATATATATATATACATATATATTATATATACACATATATATAATATATATATGTATATATGTGTGTATATATATGTATATATATTATATATAAACATATATATATATATATATATATATATATATATATATACATATATATATACATACATATATATATATATATATATATATATATATATATATATATATATATATATATATATTTGAAAAAGTAAAAGGGAGTTTATCACTCATCAAAAACTACATTAGTAAACAATACCAACATATCCTAGAGAATCCACGATTTATTCTTGCCGTGGTTATTTCATTGGTTATTTTATAGTAGTACTGTATATAAAGGACGTCACGTTTTATGATTGCTATATAAGGTGACATTAGATATTCCTTATTAAAAAATAAGCGTCACTGGTCAGTCTTTCCGTATTTATATGTCAGCTGACTGTGATTTAAAGACAAGACCTTAATCCGTACTGACCATTTCTATTGTTAGAACCCTTGTGGTTTTAGATTTTTGCTTTTCAACACTTTAAAAATTGACGTAAAACGGTGAAAATTTGCCGTAAAAACGGCAGAAATTTGCTTTAAATAAACGGTATAAATTTACCATAAAAATAAAAATTTGCTGTAAAACGGTAAGAATTTTGCCGTAAAACGGTATCAATTGGCCGTAAAAACGGTAACAATTTGCCGTAAAAACTAAAAATTTCCAATTAAAATTACGGTCTTTTTTAACGGTGAACCTTGAGTTGCAGATTGTCTTTAAATCATCATTATGTTTATTATAATTATGATGATGATAGTTTATTTTTTTTTTTTTTTTTTTTTTTTTTTATAAATATATTCTGCAGACTGTCCTCTAAGCTGGTGCCATTCTCGCTCGCCACTGCCTTCAATTTGTTCATATCCTTTAGGTTAGGATTTGCGGTCTTAATCCTTACTTACGTTACCGTCATTTTTTACAGTTTTGGTGTATCAGTATTTATTTTTAAATACTGATAATGAACAGCTCTTGCAATTTATTAGTATCTTCTATATGTTACCGTCATTTTTGACCGTTTTAGTAAATCGGTAGGCCTAATTATATGCCTGTTATATTTATTCTCATCGGCGTCTATGACCTTAGATGTCAGGATGCCAAATAATTGATAATCAATCTATTACTTATTCTCAAGTATCGATAATGAGCAGCTTTTGCAAATTATTAGTATTTTGCTTTGGGAATGAAGTAGAACGTATATCATGATTCGTCATTTTTGACAGTTTTGGTATATTAGTAATTATGTTCCATTCCAGTCTTGGCATAATTATAAGCATGTATTTTTTATTTTCAAGTATTGATATTGAGCATCTTTTGCAATTAATATTTTGTCTTGAGAATTAAGTAGAATGCATATATTTTTTCATGCTTTCAATTTGACAATACATGTATTTTTATATATGGTAGAAAAATCATGTATAAAAGGAGTACTGATTCATTCATGTTGTGTTACTTTTTGTTTATCCCAGATAAGGTAAATTAACACAGTATTGATAACAAGAAACTAATTAGCCATCATTTGATTAACTAATTTTAAGGTATATTTTTCTTTATCAGAGATAAGGTAAACTAACAAGTTAATTAGTCCCCATTAGGGACTTCAGTTAACCTACATCCAATCAGATAGTTTTCGATATTGTAAAGGAAAATGAAACTACCATGTTTTTTCAAATAACATCCACTTTGTCAGATAATACATATATACTCCGCCTTCCGGCGCCTTAAAAGTTACGATTCAGTCTTGTACACAAAAAAGCAGTTTACCACATATGAAACAACATAGAAATATATATATATTTATAGACTTTAAAGTATTTTATAGCATTTACAAAACAATGTTAAATATACCACATAAATAAACCCCCTCTGGAGTTGGGTCAGGGAGTAATGATAACTTTAATGTGATTTGTTCATGTACTTAAAGAGAATGCAAACCTTTGTATTATACAAATTGTTGTATATACAAAAAAATTATTTACCATAATGCTAATTTCAACGGTACAAATGGTTGACAAAAATGTATTCACCTTTTCCTTTTGATGAAAACTACATTTCATTATAAATTAAAAAAAAAGCAGAAACGAAAAAAAAAAGTTAAATTACCATATCACATACTAACACAAACAGATAAGTAACAAGTAGTTGCACTTAGTTACAGGCATTACTCCCGATACCGTTTCTTAAGCCCCGTCCACTCAATCGAGCATGCTTGACAGGCAAACAGTGATACCAGATAACAACAGTTATTGAGAATGAAGGTTGATGACGTCAGAAGCGGGAAAATCACAGGCAGGGATCTGGCAATACTGGCAACAAACAGTGATGCCAGACCCGTCTGTGGTTTTCCCGCTTCTGACGTCATTAACCCTTATTCTCACTAACTATTGTGATCTGGTATCACTGTTTGCCTGTCAAGCATACTCAATTGTATGGACAGGGCTCTTACTTACCTGACTTTTTTAAGATTACTTGAAAACCCGACAAATGATATGTAATCTCCAAGACGTTCTAACATGCTATACCGTGCATCTAAATCTATACATTTGACAAGGCCCAAATAAGATGGGAGAGATTTCTCTTTTTTTTTGTTTACCTTTTGCTTGGTCGTCCTTTAGATTTCTGCATCGAAAGCAGTGACCAAGGACGTCGTGACGTCAGTTCATATAGATTATTCAATTAATTGGTATGATAGTTTTACATTTTAACTTGTGATGTATATATACTGGATGTGTGTGTATATATCACATATACATAGTGTATATATGCATATATCTACTGTATGTATATATATATATATATATATATATATATATATATATATATATATATATATATATATATATATATCCTGATGTATGTACACATATGTTATATATCACCCATACACATTATGTATATACAGTATATTATATATATAAATATATATATATATATATATATATATATATATATATATACATGTATATATATATGTGTATGTATACACACACACACATATATATATATATATATATATATATATATATATATATATATATATACTGTATATATCCACGTATATATATATATATATATATATATATATATATATATATATATATATATATATATATATTATATATATATATATATATATATATATATATATATATATATATATATATATATATATATATATATACACATACATACATATTCTAGCATGCTTTTGTTTCGCTCACGATCGAACTAACACACACATGTACGAACGCATTGTATATTTAATTAACCAGTAAAATCATCACTTTTTTTTTTTTTTGTCTCGTTATTTAATCGGCTTCGGATTGATACCTTTATTTGGGCCAGTTCAAGTTTAACTATCACACCGACACCATGAAATAGCTTAAGGCAGAAAAGTTCTTTTCTTTATCTCGAGAGAGTTGCTGCTAGTCTACGGTTGCAAGGTTTGTATACTTTTTACTGTTGTATATTTCACATTAGTTCACGTTTTCCGTCTAAAAACTTATAATTTTAAACAAGAATTATAGTTTTTAAAGCATGTTGTTTGGGAGGTTTATTTTCGAAGTTTAATTCGTGGCATTTGAGGGGTTTAAAAATATATAGATACTGATTACTTAACGATATAAAAAAAAATATACAGATCTGAATATTATTCAATTGAACACTTCAATATGCTTTACGAGAAAAACAGTTGCCAACGTGTGACTTTTTAAGTTTAATTTGTGGTGTTTGGTGGGTTTGAAAAATATCAATACTTGTTATTTAAGAATTTGAATAATTATATATTTATATCTGAATATTCAATTTAACACTTCAATACTTTCTACAGGAAGAAATAAATGCTAACTTTTGACTTTTTAACTTTAATTTATGGTATTTGACGGTTTTGAAAATATATCAATACGTGATACTTAAAGAGGAAAAAATTATATATATATATATATATATATATATATATATATATATATATATATATATATATATATATATATATATATATATATATATATACACACACATACATACATGAATATTATTCAATTTAGCACTTCATTAAGTTCTACGAGGAAAAAAAACGTTGTAAAATCTCTTTCACTCAATTTCAAGTTTGAAAACTCAGCAGATGAAGAATTTGAATAGAAATACATTCCATGCATTCGTGTGACACAAGACCTTAATTAAAAAAAAGTCCCCATTTAAAACTGCGGATACAAATCCAACTCCAGGCGAGGTTTATATCTACCGATTCCAGTAATACAATGTGTACGTTAAATTCACTCAAAAACTGAATATCAGTTTAAGTGAAATGAATAAAAACCCAGGTGAAGGAAATTTCATTTGAATCTAATGCTTCCACCCAGAAATGAGTATTACGATTAGCCTACGAAACGCAGAGCTGGAATACCTAAGTGTTATTTATATATCAGTAATTTAGTAATTTCGAGGGAAGTAGTTGACGATCTATACGTAATAGTTTGTTTGGAGCTGCTGAACATAACATTTGTGTCTGTTCTAAAATTTCGAATAAATCACTATTGAACAACATTTTTTCCTTCTATTATGAAATCATGTCGAATTTTTTGTAGTGATTTATATTTATACGTAACAGTTTGTTTGTAACTCACTATTGAACATAAGAACATTTGTGTGTATTCTAAAATTTCGAATAAATCACTGTTGAACAAAATTCTTTCCTTCTATTATGAAATCATGTCGAATTATTAGTAATGATTTTTATTTATTTTTATATGTTATCTTGTTATTGAATTGTCATCTAAGTCGTTATTTTTTGTTGAACAAAATCATTTGTATCTATTCTGAAATGTTGATTTTTTAATTAGCTTTGAATTTATGTACTACAAAATATCTTTATAGGCATTTTTATCTTCAAATTGTTATTTTTTGTTGAACAAAATTATTTGTATCCATTTTAAAATCAGGTCGATTTTTTATTGGTGATTGAATTTATTTTTTACAAGTTATCTAGTTATTGAAAATATCCTTAACTCGTTATTTTTTTTCTGTAAAAGGAAATCATAATTTTTAAACTAGTCAAATGTTCATGTAAATTTTGGCTTTTTTCGTTAAATGTTGTGTTTATCTCGAAACTTTGCGAATACTGTACTTGCTCAGCTAAAGATTTTTGAAGCAAGTCGTATATTGAAAATTAGTTTTGACAGTATTAGTGTGGCACTGTTAGTTTACAAACTGACAAGATACCTCATGAATCTAGTGCGAGCAACAGTGGGTTGCGACGAGGTACCATTAGTTTGTGTACAGTATATATATATATATATATATATATATATATATATATATATATATATATATATATATATATATATATATATATATGCTGTGTAGGTATATTACACATTCATACATATATATAGTTATATAACATTTAGGATGTATATATTATATATGTATATTTATGTATATGTGTATATATATATATTGTATATATGTGTATATATATATATGTATATATATATGTATATATATATATATATATATATATATATGTATATATATATGTATATATATATATATATATATATATATATATATATATATATATATATATATATATATATATATATATATATATATATATATATATTGTCATTATACAAACAAATTCGATGGCAATTCGCAAATTACATTGTTAGACCATCAACTTCCTTTCATTACAAAAATAAAATAAAAAAGTCAAGTTTTCAATTTCATGAAAATATTGAGAATTCTTCTTTTTTCTATTTTTCTTTCAACATAGGCCGTTCCTTCAATGCATGATAAGCACCTTCCCATTTATTGCACAAACAAGCGAAGAGACGGAGAGACCTCAATGCATTACGTCTGCGCTGTACCGTAGCAGGAAATTTGCTTTGCTTAAATATGTATTATATAGTCGCCGCAAAGATTCCGGGCAAAATAAGCCACACCCCCTGATGACGCGATAGCCAATCATGTAGTCTCCCGCGTTAATAGGTAACGTGGTAGATAACGGGATTGGCTATGACGTCATCTGGGGGTGGGGCTTACTTCGTCCGGAATCTTAGCAGGGACTATGGTCATAGAAGTTAGAAAACATACTAGATCCTACTGGTGGTCTTTTGAGAACCTTTATTTAAAGATTTCGGGGATTCAATCACAATTTCAAAATGATAATTTTATTTGCATTGTCTTGCAATAGGGCCAATTTAATTTTGTGTTTTTCGAGAGAGAGAGAGAGAGAGAGAGAGAGAGAGAGAGAGAGAGAGAGAGAGAGAGAGAGAGAGGAGAGGGGAGAGAGAGAGAGAGAGAGAGAGAGAATCCCAAAAAGAAATAGAATTATTGATATAACTTGGTGGTTTTTGTCAGAGAGAGAGAGAGAGGAGAGAGGAGAGAGAGAGAGAGAGAGAGAGAGAGAGAGAGAGAGAGAGAGAGAGAGAGAGAGAGAGAGAGAGAACCCCGAAATGAAAATAGAATGATCGATATAACTTATAATCTGAGTCCATTGCGTTTTGCAAATAACTGCCCAACCAATGAAACCGGCAAATTTGTTTTCATCGCATTTTCCTCAATTATTTTTATATACAGATTATGTACAGCGTTGATCCTAAAAACATTATTATTATTTCTTTAATGTCGTTAAACCCATGCGTGGCTTAGAGTGTGCAGGAAAACACCTAAGAGTAAGTTTGACTTCACACATTCATCGTAATATAGTACTGTATCCATCCATTTCCGTTACACTACAAGTTATCTACGTCGTTAAGCCTAGATATATATTATTATTATCATTATTATTATTATTAGAATACTTGCACTGATAATAGAGCTATTAGCTTAATGTCATAGAAAAAAAAACAGGACCACTGTAGCAAAGCGTGATATTTCTTGTAACTGTTCATTCAAAAATAAAAGCTATTTTGAAAAGAAAATACGAGACGTAAAATCATTACCTGAAGCAAGTGATCCGCTTCATGACACACCTCAAAAACCTAAAAAAAAAAAAAAAAAGTCCTAGTGACTCTTTAAGCTTTCCCAAAATTGAGAGTTATTATAACCCAAAAAGTTACGAAAGGACATGAACTGAAAAAAAAGTAAAAAGTCCTAGTGACGCTCTAAGCTTTCCAAAATTTAGAGAATTATTATTTTTAAAAAATTGCACGAGGAAAGGACACGATGGATATTTCAATTTCGAAAAGAAAAGATGATAGAGAGAGTAGAAGAAAGAATAGAAAGAAGTGCCTTGCAAATCGGTTTGTTTTAACTGCTGTTTTGTGATGTGGTCTAAGTCAAACTGCAAAGTTGTAGAAGTCACCTGTATGCTTTTGGGTATCACTTTTAGCATTTTTGACCTTATGTGACCTTATTTTCAGCAGTCAGACTCGCTTTTGGCAATAAAGGTCTTATTTGCTGTAGTTTGACTGTTACATTTAGCAATACAGGCCTTATGGACAGTAGTTTGACTATTACTTTTAGCAATACAGGCCTTATTTACAGTAGTTGGACTGTTACTTTTAGCAATGTAGACTTTATTTTCAACAGTCAGACTGTTACTTTTAGCAATAAAAGCCTTATTTACAGTAGTCAGACTGTTACTTTTAGCAATAAAGGCCTTATTTATAGTAGTCTGACTGTTACTTTTAGCAATAAAGGTATTATTTTCAGTAGTTTGACTTACTTTTAGCAATATATACCTTTATTGTCAGTAGTCTGATCGTTACTTTTAGTAATGTAGACCCTGCTGCATGTTCAGATGTCTGCTTGTTACTTTTATTTTCATAGAAGTTACTTCCAGTTGTTACTTAAAAATCCTTCAGTCGTTACTAAATGTTTTTGCTCATCCGAAGTAGCTATACCGAATTGCGATCAAATACCAAGCAATTTCCCGTAATAAAGTTTCTTCCACATCCCTTTAATCACAAATGAGAAATTATTGCACGAAAACAAAAATAAAACACAAACCAATATGAAATCGATACCAAAAGAAAAAATGTCATCTGGGATGATTATTTTTTTTCGAGACGAAAACTATTAAACTTATATTGATGGTGAATTACCGATGATTTGACACTTCATATCAAATAGTTGGGTCAAGAAGACGACCATAGACAAAGGGAGAGAGTGGGTGGGGTTTGAGGGGGATGTAACAATTTAAACTTATATTCACATGGTTGGACTTAGTAAATAATTAGTATTTTATTTTAATGAAATCAGGGCTTAATTTCCAAACTAAAATGAACGCCAATTTGGGATGAAAAGTCAGCGGGGAATTCCTGGGAGTAATTGTCCCTCGTTACTTTTAATTGACGTAAGATTTACGTCTCTTTTATTTATTGAAGGGTAACTTCTTACTTATCAATAAACCGACATTTCCTGATTTCAAATGGGCAATCTTTCCATTTTTAAATCTACGCAAAAGGAATTCCTGCCATATTATCCATCCAAAATGAAATCCAGTCCTTCGTTAACTACATGAAATCTCTGGCATGTTTTTAACTACCACGTAAACGCAAAATTGATTTTTAGAAATCCTCTAAGAAGAAAATCCATGTGATTCGAATACTAGGACATAAGCAAATCCATCATTTTCGGTATTGGAAAATGAAATGGAAAAATTAAAGCAATTGTTAACTGATACTTATGTGCACACGAGCTAACAAACCTTTCTGCCTACTAGTGAGCTTAGTTTTACTCCCTTTCCCCAAATGGGCTAAATTAATAAAGAAATCTTTCAAAATACCCTCTCCAAAAACTAAAGAAGACCGTATAAAAATAATAATAATAATAAAAGACATATCATATATAAAAAATTCTTGTGTCTCCATTGTCCTCTAGCACGTTATGGCCAGATCAAAAATCTACTCTAAGCAGGTTAGGGAAGAATGACTAAACTCCTCTACCGTTTTGCTCCTCAGCATTTAAACCCTTTCCAAGAAGGATTAAATCCTCCTCCTTCGAGCTATGTCGAGAGAGAGCTTCTTGTATCTCCTCAATTTCAACTAATTTTTTTTTTTACTTTTTTCCCTCTTGTTTAACTTCATCCTGGGTCATTGTTCAGATTACGACCAGTTGAAGTAGTCCCTCTGACAGGCTCTGGCCGACCCGCACCAGGTGGTTTCCTCGAGGACGGGGCACACCTTGCCACCTCGCCGGGCGTGTTTCACAATGGTTCGTGTCCTGGTCTGTTCGCCGATGCCACAGGTAATGCTGCAGGGGGACCATTCGGACCATTCGGAGACGCGGCAGTCACGTGGAGGACCTGTGGACATGGCAGAAGGGGAAAGAATAATAAGACCGTTCAAGCTAAATTGACTGAGGTTGTAACAGAATGAATAGATGGGGGAAAGGTATCTGGCTAGCAGAAAGTGATGATAATTGGCAAAGACTGGTAAAAGCTTCTGAGTGTTGAGTGTGAATGATAGTTCAAGGGAAAGAATAATTAGACTGTCTAAGCCAAATTAACTGAGGTTGTCACAGGATGATTAGATGGAGGAAAGTATCTGGCTAGCAGATAGTGATGAGAATTTGCAGACTGATAAAAGTTTCTGAATGTTGAGTGTGAATGATAGGTTAACAAAACTATTAGTGCCAAGCAGATAGTGATGAGTATTTGCAGACACTGGCAAAAGCTTTTGGATGTTGAGAGAGAATGATAGATTAGCTAAACAAAGCACGTTAATAGTAGAAGAATTGTTGCTAAGCAGACAGTAATGAGAGTCTGCAGAGACTGGTAAAAGCATTTAAATGTTGAGTGTGCGTGATAGATGAACTAGACTATCAGTGCCAAGCAGATAGTGATGAGAATTTTCAGAGGCTGGTAAAAGAATATAAGTGTGAATGATAGCAAACCTATTGCAATGTGGGCAATGTAAAAATGATTTCATAGGGGCCAGTTTTGAAATAGTTAACTTTTGGAATAGTTTGTGATTCGAATCAATTGATTCTGTGGACAGAAAAATATACGAACCATTGATAAAACGGGAAAATAATTGAGTTACTTTGCAAATAGGAATGGGTTTGGTATTACATACTGAGGATTTAAAATCTCTCTCTCTCTCCTCTCTCTCTCTCTCTCTCTCTCTCTCTCTCTCTCTCTCTCTCTCTCTCAAGAGCAAGAGTAAGGATATTAATACTTAGATGGACAATGTTAATGAACTAGATTCTCTCTCTCTCTCTCTCTCTCTCTCTCTCTCTCTCTCTCTCTCTCTCTCAAGAGCAGGAGTAAGGATTTTAATACTTTGATGGACAATGTTAATGAACCAGATTTCTCTCTCTCTCTCTCTCTCTCTCTCTCTCTCTCTCTCTCTCTCTCTCTCGAGCAAGAGTAAGAGTAATGATATTAATACTTAGATGGACAATGTTAATGAACTAGATTCTCTTTCTCTCTCTCTCTCTCTCTCTCTCTCTCTCTCTCTCTCTCTCTCTCTCTCTCAAGCAAGAGTAAGGGTATTAATACTTTGATGGACAATGTTAATGAACTAGATTTTCTCTCTCTCTCTCTCTCTCTCTCTCTCTCTCTCTCTCTCTCTCTCTCTCTCTCTCTCTCTCTCTCTCAAGAGCAAGAGTGAGGATTTTTATACTTTGATGGACATTGTAAATTAACCAGATTTCTCTCTCTCTCTCTCTCTCTCTCTCTCTCTCTCTCTCTCTCTCTCTCTCTCTCTCTCTCTCTCATACATATAACACTTACGGATCTTCTTGAGTCCCTTCCTGCGTCTCCTCCTTTCCTTCTTCTTCTGCTTCTGCTTCCTCTTGGCCCTCCGTTCCATTTGGATGTTCTTCACGATGTCGTCGATAACCGCCATGGCGCTCGACGAGTTCAGACGGTTACGGTTCCCGTAGGGTGAGGATGGGCTGCGGTTCGATGTGCTTTCGGAGGCGGCGCCCCTTTGGCTAGGGCTTCCTCCTTCTGCGTCCTCCATGGCTGTTTCGTCGTCGTCTTCGTCGTCTACGGCGTTGCTCATGGCCGATCCCTGCGGGGTACGAGGAGGGTAATTGTTTATGGGTTAGGGTAATGAAAAAGGCTGAATTTGCGGGTTGTTGAATGTTATGTGTAATCAATAACTTGATGAATGTGATTACCCCCGCCAAGGAAGTTATAAAATGACCTGATTATTTATTTATTTATTTATTTATTTACTTATCTATCTATTTGTATGTCTGTGAGCAGGATTACGTCAAAGCTTCTTACCGTATTTTCACCAAATTTTAATAACGGATAGGTATTACGATTTGTAAAAACACATTAAAGTTTGGATGTGATCTGGATCAAAATCGCGATTCTGATTATTGTTATTATTATGTAGTAGATTCATCCACGGTCAACATATGAAAAGGGGAAAGCTTGGTCCGTAGACTTGAGTAAAATTATGAGTATCTTCATTGACGGAGGTTTGAAATCTCTGATTACTCTTTTTTTTTTTTTTTTTATTAATATATTCTGTTTAACATATTTTCTATAAAAACATCTAACCGAGGAGACATCAGAGGATCACTAAGCATGTGTGTTCAAAGAGAACATGAATTTTATATGTAAAGGTGAAAATTATGGCATTTAGAAAGTTTGATTTCACCTGTTTAAAGAGAGTGGAATCAGTAGTTGTGTAAGGATGCAAATAGAGAAAAACTAATTAATAAATTCTGAGAAAAATATGTGATTAAAATTAAATTGATAATGATGATGATTATTATTATTATTATTATTATTATTATTATTAGTAGTAGTAGTAGTAGTAGTAGTAGTAGTAGTAGTAGTATAATTATTAATATTAACCTTTATTATTATTATCATTATTATTATTATTTATCCTTATAATTGTTATTATAATAATTGAATAGTTAAACTAAGAACATGTATGTAAAGGTGAGAATTGTGGTCTCCAGAAAGTTGAATTTCACCTACTTTTTCGGATGCTCGAGGCGACGGTGTATTTGGACGCGGAATAGCGTTTTCCAGGGAGTCATGGATTCCAGGCTCCGTGACTGTCCACTCGGGGGTAGAGGTGTCGATTGAAGGTAGCCGGTGGGAGCGGTGGCGGTGGTGAACACGGGGATCCTCCGTTGTAGGAAGTGGGGTTGTTGTTGTGGTAGAGGTTGTGGATGTGGTGGTGCTGGAACCGATGACGCCCTTGGGCGTGAAGTTTCTTCCAGAGGTTATGTAAGAGACGCGGTTCTGGAGGGGCAAATGAAATGGGGGTGGTGAAGTTATTCAAGTATCTTAGGTTGAATTATGGATTACAATTTATATATTAAAATGAACTACTTGTTTTTAAGTACTCAAGACTATAGGCCTTAACTGTTCATTTAAAGTTACTTAGGACTAAATGCCGTAACTGTTTTTTTTTTTTTTTTTTTTTTTTTTTTAAAGTACTTAAGACTATAGGCCTTAACTTTTTTTGTTTTAAATGGCACTCAAGACAATAAGCCTCAACCTTTTTTTTTTTAAGTGCTTAAGACTATAGGCCTTAACTGTGTTTTTTTAAAAGTGCCCAAGTCTATAGGCCTTAATTTTTTATTTTTTAAAAAGGTACTCAAGACAATAGGCCTCAACTGTTTTTTTTTTTTTTTAAGTATTTAAGACTATAGGCCTTAACTGTTTTTTAAATACCTAAAGCCTATAGACCTGAACTTACAAAAAAAAAAAAAAAAAAAAAAAATCCCTATTTGATTATTGTAGTCTCTCATGACAGTTATATTTTCCTTTTATATTTATTTTGAAGCCTGAACGTCGGCCAGTGTACTGAAGTATAACATTGAAAGGAAATAATTGTTTCATATGCCATGAACTTGTTGAAAGATTTTGACATACAACACATCTGTCAACTTCAAAATCAACAACAAATGCATGCACGGGGTTTGCATATTGCATTCACAGAGACATGCATGGCTGTAGGTTCATTGTTCTGATATACGTACGGTATATTGTGTTAGTCATTTGAAAAAAAAAAAAGACAGAACAGCCTTATTTAATTTGATTTATTTTTTGCGTATGTTTTTGTTATTTCATCTATCAAATATGAATCTGCATGAATGCAATGCGTGTCCGTCAGGATTTATCATCTATGCAATATTTTTTTCTGCACAATTCTTTTCAGCCATAATGGTGTAAATTCAATTTTTTTCCTAAATTACGAGGAGCTAATGAACTAATCTTAAATTGTATAAGGTTATATAATTATATATTTCTTGTAATACGTCATGCAAATGCAGTAATTAACTGTAATTAACAACGTATGTTTCCAATAAAAAAGGAACACTATCTTAAAACTATTTTCAAAAGAATATTAGTTTTCATTATCATTTTAATTCAAAGATGAAAATTTTAATCATAGACTTTTGGAGTTAGGTATCGAATAAAGAATGCAGATATCTTTATTTTGTACTTAGACATCAATTAGAGAATACAAATATCTTATTTTGTACTTTGACGTCAATTAAAGAGTGTAATTATCTTTATTTTTTTATTTTGACATAAATTAAAGAATGAAAATGCCCTTTTTTTGAACTTTGAAATCAATTAAAGAATGAAAATTCCTTTTTTTTTTCACTTCGACATCAATTAAAAATGCAAATATCTTTATTTTGTATTTTGATATCAATTGAAAAATGCAAATATCTTTATTTTGTACGTGACATAATTTAAAGAATGAAAATACCTTTTTTTACTTTGATATAAATTAAAGAAAGAAAATACCTTTTTCTTATACTTCGACATCAATTAAAGAGTGCAAATATCTTTATTTTGTACTTCGACATCAATTAAAGAGTGCAAATATCTTTATTTTGTACGTCGACATCAATTAAAATACAAATATCTTCTTTAAGTAATTCGCCATCAATTAAAAATGAAAATATCTTTTTGCTTCGCCTCAGACGCCATCTCTGCTAAAGGGTTTACAAGAATCCATTCTGCCTAGAATTAACCAAAAGCACAAAGGAAATGTGGAAAGGGACGGACAAAGCAAACGGAGGACTAAGAATAAAGAGTAAACGTTATAGGAAATCTTAAATTCAGCCAAATTCTCAAACTGAGAGTCTATGTCAAGCATTTGCTACATTACAGCATTATCACTAAAGGGATGAGTAATTCTATAAATATTTTAAGGTATATTAGCAAGATTTTACAGGTATGTATGCACACACAAGCATTAGACAGCCTTGCAATTGTGTTCAGATTTATTGATTTCACATCAGAATTAGCATAATTTGCCTCATAGAATAGATTTTTTGGTAAATAACGTAATAGACTTCCACTTGCCATTATTGTCCCTAAGTTACCTTCATCATTTTGGAATCATAATTGGTATTTTCGTTTCCGTCCAAATAATTCACCTGCAGTTTTCTATCTTAATTTTTTTTTGTTTATGTAATTTTTACCCTAGTTTTCGTATAAATAATTCACCTGCAGTTTTCTACCTTAATTTTTTTTTTCATATAATTTTTACCCTAGTTTTCGTATAAATAATTCACCTGCAGTTTTCTACCTTAATTTTTTTTGTTTATATAATTTTTTACCCTAGTTTTCGTATAAATAATTCACCTGCAGTTTTCTATATTAAATTTATTTTACATAATCTTTACTCCAATATTCGTATAAATAATTCACCTGCAAATATATCAAATATATCAGAGTTTTCTTCAGTTGCCGCAACTTTTCACACGACTACCAAGTACTATTTATTGCATATTAACGAGGTTATTGATCAAATCTGGTTCTTTGATTTATGACCCATGGGAAAGGTATCTATACGAAAGGATTCCAGATAACTTTATCTAGGGAGAATACCCATTTAAAAATAATATTTTTTATTTTTTTTTTATTTTAGACTAACATAAGTTATCTCAGACAATTTAGGCATTCTCCAAAATTGTTGTTTTTTTATCTAGATCAAAGATAATTGACCTAACCCCTGAAACTCCTTTATTTAGAATATGATACTAACATAGCATAATTTCAACTATTTACACATTCTCGTATATATATATATATATATATATATATATATATATATATATATATATATATATATATATATATATATATATATATATATATATATATATATATATTCAAATAAGCCATACATATTTTTGATACATTAATGTCTGGATTCTCTTAACGACCTCGGGGTCAGAGCCCCAGGCGAAATCACACAAAGACAAGAGCTTGTGACCGGCTTGTCTTTGTGTGATTTCGCTTGGGGCTCTGATCCTGAGGTCGTTAAGAGAATCCAGACATTAATGTATCAAAAATATGTATGGCTTATTTGAATATATATGAAAAACACGTCTAAATGTGCAAAATTTATCATATATATATATATATATATATATATATATATATATATATATATATATATATATATGTATATATATATATATATATTATATATATATGTATATATATATATATATATATATATATATATATATATATATATATATATATATATATATATATATATATATATATATATATATATTACACCATCTTCTAATATTTCAGAGGATCTTGTCGTATATCCAACGTTTTCGTAAAACTTTCCTTTCATTTCCTCATTTCCAGCACTTCTCAGTCTCTCTGCACTGAGCAAAGTTTCGGCAGCTCCCCGTTTATTTCTTTCTCCTCCATTCAAAGCCTACATTTCGCTTCCATAAAAGACCTACCCTGGAAACTCTCTCCTCCATTCCATGTGTCGACTCTTTTTCCAGGCGCTTCCTGTTTCTCATAACACCTGGAAAGCTATTTTGGTCTTTCTTTCTTTCCTCTATCTTGAGCACTCGCGATTTGTAGTCACGCCTGATCCTATAGTCAATTTATTTTAGTGAGGCAGATTTGCACCGACTATCAGGGTTGCCCTTTTAACTCGGAAATTTTCCTAATAGCTGATTGGTCGGAAGTATTTTTGTCCGAATACTTCCGACCAATCAGCGATCAGGAAACTTTTCCGAGCTAAAAGGGCACCCCTGCTAGTTGGTGCAAATCTGCCTCACTAAAAAAAAACTGACTATAGGTAATTTCTTATGTAATATAAAACAGTCATTGAACTATGGGTGAACTCCCTGTGCACTAAACTTCCATAATAATTGTCACGTCATACGTTACACTCAAGGCTTATTAGTGACGTGTTTAATCATCCCAAATGCAGTGCATTTATCAATACAATATGTGTAACTATATAATTTGACTATTTATCTATCTATCTATCTATCTTTATATGTACTATATATATGTACTGTATATATACATACTATATATATGTATATATATATATATATATATATATATATATATATATATATATATATTTATATATATATATATATATATATATATATATATATATATATATATATATATTTATATATATATATATATATATATATATATATATATATATATATATATATATATATATATATATATATATACCATACGTCTTATTATATTAAAAGTAAAGTGGATGATGCCTTCCATTTTCTCAGCAAATCTTGAGGAATGAAGCTGCAGATGTCAAACCCCATTTTTCTTAAAATCAAATAGATAATGACACCTATTTATAACTGGATGAACTCTCGGAATTTTTTTTTTATTTCTGTGGGTGCAAATGTATATCTATTACTTGCACGCACGTAGAATAAAAAAAACTTAAATTATCTTTTCTTGATACATACCAAGAACCATGAAAAAGAAAAAAAGAAAAAGGAAAAAAAAAATGTAATGTCGCGTCGTTCTCCTATGTGGTGTATCCAAAAATCCTCTTTGTTGAAATAACACTGTCCTACATTTTTCCCCTCGCTTTTTTATCCAAGTGGGAATAATGCAACATTCAAAAGGAAGGCTAAAAATACTCCAGTGTTTACTGCTGTGTGAGATATCATTTCGAAATAGCCATTTATTTATTTAGGGGGTGTTAATGATTTTTTCTTTTCACGGAATGCTTTTAGTGAATTTTGAGCTATAACGTTACGTTTTATTGTTTTTAATTTGAAGAGTATCACTTTAGCTAATATGTCTTTGAAATAAATGCTAATTTTATGTAATTGTACCTTATTTAACACAGGTTAATGATTACTTTTTTTTTTTTCTTTTTTTAGGAACTAATTACCTCATCTAAATCTTCGATGTTTAGAAACTTGCAACTGACCTTGGGAGTCTTCGAATTTGAGTGAGTATAACTTTACATAAACTGTATTTTGTTAATATATTTGTAATGTTTTTTATCGGGCATAATTTGACGTGGCGTTTCGCAAGCTAGCATTTCTGATGTTATGGTGATCAGTTTAACTTGGCGATTTAGTAATAAAGCATAAATTAGAGTAATTTTTCACTAGAAAATAACGTATGTAGTGTAAGTTTATTTTCGTATGTTTGTAATAAAAATGAGTAATTTAAATCGAGCACCGATCGAGTTAATGAGGAGATTTTTTAATTAAAATACGAAAAACAGATCGTGAGAGCCACCGAAAATCGGTACTCTATTGATGAAACCGGGAAATTTGACAGATGTGTCTTTCATGGTAAAGTCGATCATTTGTCTTGTTATATAAGAATATTTTCTTCCTCACAAATAAACATTATGGGCTTATGAGGAAGAGAAAAGTCGACCAAACTGAGGCGAAGGGAGTATTTAGAAAAAATAAACTTTAAAAGATTTTGAGGTTGCTATGAATAAAAGTTGATGTTTGCATGGCCCCCTTATTACTGTGAGTTTAGAGAAAATAACGTGTAAATGTTAATGTATTTGTAATGAATAGAAGTGTTGCCTCTGAGAAGGAAGATAGTTGCATAATAATGTTTTCCTTTGTGAAAGTAAATATAAGAGCAGGTATAGAGCAGGTGTGGGATTAAGTTTACAAAATAGGAATACATGTTGTGATTATGTTTCTTCTATTACACTGGTTAATTAAATGATATTTAAGACAAAAGGGAAATGATAGGGTATTGTTTTCATGAATGGAAATCTTATTGTTTTTGTTAACAAGGGTAAAATTATTTGGCTTTACAACTTGTTGTTTAGACTCCTATTCGTGTTTGGGAATCTAGAATAATGGCGGAAACTGAAAAGAGAAATGGCAATTGAAACTCGGTGGAAGGTATCAGGAAGATTTATGAACTGTTAAGCGTAGTTTTTTTTTTATTAGCAATCAATAGTGGGTATGAAAAGTGTAAGACGATAAAACAAACGTGTGGGGTTGAAATGCTTTGAGTTACAAATTATTTAATATATATATATATATATATATATATATATATATGTATATATATATATATATATATATATATATATATATATATATATATATATAATATATATATATATATATATATATATATGTAGAGAGAGAGAGAGAGAGAGAGAGAGAGAGAGAGAGAGAGAGAGAGAGAGAGAGAGAGAGAGAGAGAGAGAGAATATTGGTATGATAAGAAGTATCTAAAAAAAATGAAATTGAAGGACCTTGGTGATCGGAAAGCTGAACATGTTTTTTGACGGGAATAATTTTTGTTGTTGTTGTTGTTGTTGTTGTTGTTGTCAAGTTTGTAACCTGACGCTAATAAAACTATGGTATATTCTGAAACTAATATGAATTTATTGAATTGTTTTTAATGGGGTAATAACTGCTATCTTGTTTCCAAATTTAAAAAGAAAATAACTTTTAGTGAAGATTTTAATAAAGATTGATATTTATTTTAAGAAATGACACAAAAAGATACAAGAAATCACAGCACTCGGGGATTAGCCAGAAAGCATTCTCTCTAATACAAGGAAACGAATTAATTAATAGTTAGACAAAGGAGGGAAATGAAACGTATACATATACATATACATACACATAACATATACATATATAAGTGTACATATATACAGCAACATATATGTATGCATGTGTTGAAGCATATATATAATTATAAAAACATATGTATATATATGTATATATACAGTACAGTATATATATATATATATATATATATATATATATATATATATATATATATATATATATATATATATACTGTATATATTTAGTTATACATAAATATATATACTGCATATATATACACATTTATATATATATATGTATATATATATTATATATATATATTTGTATATATAAACATACTTATATATATACATACATATACATATATATATATATATATATATATATATATATATATATATATATATATATATATATGTATATATATATATATATATATATTATACATATCTTTAATATCGAACACTGCACTCAACACAAAAACATGACAATCATCATCTAACGAAAGGTATTACTCTAAAAGACTCCACCATCTACAGGGAAATTGACATCATGTTTATTATGAGGTCATAACCTTACCTTATCCCTGTCGCTCATCGGTTTGTCGTTGACCTCACCAGATTTGGCTGGTTTTTGTTCATTATACCACATATTCTGATAAGGAGAGCAAAAATCCGGCCTCAAAACTCACATGTTTGGATGTGAGAAAATTGGGGGCTGATCAAAATCTACTGGTAATTTTTTTTTATTACGATTTTTCAATATTTATCGTTTTAATTTGTGTTAAGGGAGATATGTAGTTGGTATGATTGCTAGAAAATGGGGTACTGAACAAAATCTAAGTCACTGGCAATTTTTTGTTTTCTATTTTTCAATATTTATCGTTTTAATTTGTGTTTATTTAAGAATATATGTAATTGGTATGATTGCTAGAAAATTGGGTACTAAACAAAATCTAAGTCACTGGCTAGTTTCTCACTACAATTTTTCAATATTTATCGTTTTTATTTGTGTTCATTTAGGAAGATGTGTAATCGTCATGATTGCCACTACAGATTTAACTGTTACTGATAAGTAAGTACTAGTTATGTATGACATATGTATATGTATATTTTCACATCAGTGATACTCGGTTCGTTTATATAAATAGTTTTGGGCATTACGGCCAGTGTTGAATAACTAAGCATATAAACAATTGTAATATGAAATCATTATGAAATGCATTACACATGAAAAATAATGTAAGGTTTGAAAGCAACATTGCCCTATAGGGAACAATATAAGGCAAAAAAAAAAAAAAAAATAATAATAAAATAAAATAAATAGATAAATAAAAAAAAAAAATATTAAGACATATTATTTGATGAAACCTGTTCGTACTAAATTCAGGGATACATATGTGAAAATGGAGATAAATGCAGCACAAGAAGTTTAAGCCTATCGGTCGCAGCCAGGTAATTTAATTACTGACCTCTTCCTTACGTTATTTAGGCCTTACCCTAAAGGTGGGATGTATTTACCTGTGGTCAGGTAGGCCACCAACAACTTAATTGGATTACACTTTGATTTCCTTCGCACTAGGCTTCAGATAACACCGTGGCAAAGGGAGTGAGATATTTAGATAGTTTATTTCTATTTTTATTTTTCTGAACTTACAAAAAAGAGGGGGGGGGGTCAACAAATGCTCGCTTTTGCAGTCATTCGTAAAATCAAATAATTCATGCTGCCTTTTTTTTGTGTTAGAGATGTCTTTCTTATTTGACATACTATTTTAATTATCAATCTAAGTTCTAAGAACCCAAATGCGGAAATTTATACTGAGGTCAAAAACAAAAAGAGTTTAATTAAGGATAATTTACACTCATTCAGTCACCAGTTCAACGTGTTTATTAATGTGAAATTGATATGGGCTTCAGTTGCCCTTTAAGGAACTTTTTAAATGAACATCTTGCTGGAACTACGATGGGTGACGTGATATTATTTCTTCAAAGATATGTTATCTTCAGCCCTATTTAGATATGTTTAGAAGCCATAATGGATAGTTTGATTGGATTTTCCTTAGTGAAAGGTATGATAGGTTTACTAGTTTACCTGAGTAACTGCTAATTTTAAGTCATGATAAACATATGCTTAGTTATTCTTCAGCCATAGTGAACATATACTTGTCACATATTCTTCAAGTCGTTGTATCTTCGAACGCTTTATTTGGCCATTAACATAAATTCAAGGAAAACGTATTTTTCATTATTTATCTGCATTAAGAAATCGGGTTGATTATGCATGTGTTAATTACATATTCTTTTAATAATATTTGATGGATTTGAATGGGTTACTCATCCAATCTGAAAATCATTTAATCAACCATTCTTAAAAACAATTAGTTTCCCATTTATAAGACCAATTAGTCATCCATTCATAAGACCAGTTAGTCAGCCATCCGCAAGACCAGTTGATCAGCCATTCAATACTCTATTTAGTCTGCCATTCTCAAGACCCATTAGTCTCTCATAGTTAAGACTAGTTAATCAGCCATTCTGGAGACCAGTTAGTCAGTTCTTCTTAAGACTCAGTTAGTCAGTTCTTCTTAAGACCAGTTAGTCAGCCTTTCACAAGACCAGTTAGTTTGCCAATATCAAGACCAAATAGTTCTCCATTCTTAAGACCAATTAATCTGTCATTCTTAAGACCAGTTAGTCTGCCATTCTTAAGATTAGTTAGTGAGCCAGTCTTAAGACCGGTTAGTATCTCATTCTTAAGACCAATTAATCAGCCAGATCTTATGACCAGTTAGTCTGCCATTCTGAAGACCAATTAGTTTGCCATTCATAATACCAATTAATTAGCCATTCTTAAGACCAGTAAGTCAGCCAATCTTTAGACCAATTAGTCTATCATTCTAAAGACGAATTAATCAGCCATTCTTAATATTAATTAATTAGTCTATATCAAGACCAGTTAGTCTGCCATTCTTAAGACTAATTAATCAGCTAATCTTAAGACCAATTAGTCAGCCAATCTTTAGACCATTTAGTCAGCTATTCTTAAGACCAGTTAGTCAACCATTCTTTAGACCAGTTAGTCTGCCATTCTAAAGACCAATTAATCAGCCATTCTCAAGGCCAATTAATCAGCCAATCATAAACCAGTTAGTCAGCTATTCTTAAGACCAGTTAGTCAGCCAATCGTTAAACCAGTTAGTCTGCCATTCTAAAGACCAATTAATCAGCCATTCTTAAGACCAATTAATCAGCCAAGATTAAGACCAGTTAGTATGCCAATCCTAGGATCAATTAGTTTGCCATTCGTAAGTCCAATTAGGTTGCCGTTCGTAAGACCAATTATTCAGCCATTCTTATGACCAGCTAATCAGCCAATCTTAAGACCAGTTAGTCAGTCATTCTTGAAACCGGTTAATCAGCCGTTCTTAAGGCCAATCAGCTATTCTTAGGACCAGTTAGTCTGTCATTCTTAAGACCAATTAGTCAGTCATTCTTAAGACCACTTAATCAGCTAATCTTAGGCCCAGTTAGTCTGCCAATGTTAAGACCAGTTAGACAGCCATTCTTAGGACCAGTTAATCTGCCATTCATAAGACCAGTTAGTTTGCCAATCTTAAGACCAGTTAGTTTGCCAATCTTAAGACCAGTTAGTCAGCCATTCTTAAGATCAATTTATCAGCCATTCTTAAGACCATTTAGTATGCCAATCTTAAGACCAGTTAGTCAGCCATTCTTAAGACCAGTTAGTCTGCCATTCTTAAGACCATTTGATTAGCCATTCTTAAGACCAGTTGATCTGCCATTCTGAAGGTCAATTACTCTGGCATTCTGAAGGTCAATTACTCTGGCATTCTGAAGGTCAATTACTCTGGCATTCTTGAGACCAGTTAGTCAGCCATTCTTAAGATCAATTAATCAGCCATTCTTAACGTCAATTAGTTTGCCATTCTTGAGACAAAGTTAGTCTGGCATTCCTAAGACCAATTAGCTTGTCATTCTTAAGACCAGTTAGTCTGCCAATCTTGCGACCAGTTAGTCAGCCATTCTTAAGAACAGTTAGCTTGTCATTCTTAAGACCAGTTAATCAGCTAATCTTAGGCCCAGTTAGTCTGCCAATGTTAAGACCAGTTAGACAGCCATTCTTAGGACCAGTTAATCTGCCATTCTTAAGACCAGTTAGTTTGCCAATCTTAAGACCAGTTAGTTTGCCAATCTTAAGACCAGTTAGTCAGCCATTCTTAAGACCAGTTAGTCAACCATTCTTAAGATCAATTAATCAGCCATTCTTAACGTCATTTAGTTTGCCATTCTTGAGACAAAGTTAGTCTGGCATTCCTAAGACCAATTAGCTTGTCATTCTTAAGACCAGTTAGTCTGCCAATCTTGAGACCAGTTAGTCAGCCATTCTTAAGACCAGTTAGTCTGCCAATCTTGAGACCAGTTAGTCAGCCATTCTTAAGACCTGTTAGTCTGCCAATCTTGAGACCAGTTAGTCAGCCATTCTTAAGAACAGTTAGCTTGTCATTCTTAAGACCAATTGATAATTGAACTTACATGATCGAAGTAATGCTTGTAGGCAATGTCCTCCAAGTTGACAAGGTCGTAGGGAGCTTTGATGGAGTTGTCGAAGTCTTCGCTCAGTTTGTATTCTTTCATCTGTTTTGACCAAACACAAAAAGGATCTTCTAGTTATTTTGGACGAGAAAAGTTGCAACACTAGAGTTTGTGAATGGGAACATTAAGATTGTGCTTTATAGAAGGCCAGTGGTTAATACAAATGACCCGTAAATTTTTAGATGAGAAATTTTTCACTTTGAGAGTTAAGAGCATGAACAGCTTGGGTTTAAGTTGCTTATGCTCTAAGAGTATGTTAGATTGTTTTGATTTTTAGATCGTGTATGATTTCGACAATGTGATTAAAAATATTAGAATTTGAAATTTTGCCTACTTTTAGGTATCGGAACAAAATACCTCAAATATTAGATTGTGCACATCAGCATATGTGAACAAAATACTAGGATTTTATCGTGCATACCTTTTGAGTATGCGGTTAAAATGCTTCGTGTGTACTCTGAGTATGCTGACAAAAATATTTAATTTTTTAGGTCATATGTACTTTCAAGCATATGAATAAAACACTAAATATTACATCTTGTGAATTATTGAGTATGTAACTGAAATACTGCAAATTTTTAAACGTTGTACTAGAAATATGAGAGAAAACACATTAGCTAAATATACCCCAGAGTGTGTAAACAAAGTACATTAGATTTTAGATCTTGGATACCAAAGAGTATGGGAGCAAATTAATTTGAATTTTTTATTACGTTTGCTCTAGACTAGATTATATGAACACTATAGGTTTTCAGATTTAAGTAAAAGGGAAAATAGTTTGGCTATTATTTATAGGAAAGTTGTATCTATATTATGCGAACGAAGCACTGAACTTTAGAGCTTAGTTCATAGAAAATGAAAAGACCCTCAGGTTATTTGAACGAAAGATTTTAGGTTTTAAATCATATGAAATCTAGAATGGCTAAAAGAAGTAATTTATTTATAACAAAACCTTTCGAGTTTTGGATTTTTATTTTAGAACGAAATTCATCAAGTAGGTAATTTTGATGTATTAAAAAGAAACACGTGTATTTGAACCATAAATTTCGAATATAGATTATGCGAACGAAACATTTTGTATTAATATATGATAATTTTGTTTCACTCTAGTGCCCTTCAATTAAGCACTTTTATATCTAGATACTCTGCACTCAAGATTAGTCAAAACTGATATCAGCATAAAAAGTAATCACTGTGTACATAAAAATCACTTTAGTATTGGTAACCTTTCGTAGACATTTCATGAAATTATCAGTTTTAATAGATTGAAAAAAAAAGATGGACAAAACTTTTGAGGAAATAGAAATTATAAAATTTTTTGGGTCTTGACATCAAGATTCTAATTGAAGAGAAAAGCTAGAAAAATACTTTAAGCATTGTGAATAATAAAGTTAATTTCAAACCACATAGACAGTGCAAATAGAAAAGGACGAAAGAAACATCATAAAAAAAGGAAAAAGAACACGTAAGAACACCAAGACATGAAAAAACGCCAAGAAGATTAACATTTAAAGTTAACGAGAACAGACTCTGACACCAAATAAAAAAAGAACACTAGAAGAAAGAAAATTAATAAAAGAGAAGGAAAACAAAAAAGTAAATAACAAACCTTAGTAATGGTGAAAGTAGCAATGCGTGGGAGGTGGCGTAGCGTAGGATAGTAAAAGGAATGGGCTGGGTGGTTCGGATAGAGGCTGGTGATGCGGAAGATCTTCTCCGGGGGGCTCGTGGGCCAGTTGGGCGAGGTGAAGGTGAGGCCGTTGTCCGTTCCAGCGTCCATGGGGTCCACCTGGAATTATATTCCAAAAATAGGTCCGTTACAAAATGTCTTTACGGGCAAGAGCCCGTGCTGGTGCAAGGCCAGTTGGATCTTTTAGTTACGACAAAATTAAGTTTCCTTTATGTTTTTTATATTAACAGCGTACATGGGGTCCACCTAGAATCATTTTCCAAAAACAAGTCCGTTACAATCTGCCTTTACGGGCAAGAGCCCGTGCTGGTGATAGGCCAGCTGAATCTTATAGCTACAACAAAATTAAGTTTCCTTTTTTGTTTTTATATTATTTTCCAATGTCCATGGGATCTACCTGGAATCATATTCCAAAAAAAAAAAAAGTCCGTTACAAACTGTCTTTACAGACAAGAGCCCGTGCTGGCTCGAGGCCATAGAGATCTTATAGCTACGACAGAAATAAGTTTCCTATATGTCATTAGGAGATTTATTTAAAGACTGTCTACTGGATTCTATTACAAAGATTTAATTACAGACGTCATTGACCATGCTAGTTGCGACGCCAGCTTCTGTTATTAAACTACTTGATTAAATCTGATGTATATGATTATTCATGAATTCTTTTCATTTGCTCTGATTATGCATATTAACGTTCATAAAGTTTATCTCATTGCGTATAAATCTTAAATATAACCTCTCTCTCTCTCTCTCTCTCTCTCTCTCTCTCTCTCTCTCTCTCTCTCTCTCTCTCTCTCTCTCTCTCTCTCCTAACAGTCTCGAGTTTTATACTAAGCAAGAAACGAGAGATTTGAGCACGTTTTTAATATCTCATGTGTCGTGGTAGACCTTGATAGAGTAGGACTGGAATAGTCATAGTTAGTTCTAGTATATATATATATATATATATATATATATATATATATATATATATATATATATATATATATATATATATATATGTATGTATGTATATGTATATATATATATATATATATATATATATATATATATATATGTATATATATACATATATATACATATATATATGTGTGTATATATACATATATATATATATATATGTATATATATTATATATATACATATATATATATATATATATATATATATATATATATATATATATATATGTATATATTTATATATATACATATATATATGTATATATATATGTATATATATACATATATATACATATATATATGTATATATATATATATATATATATATATATATATATATATATATATATATACATATATATACATATATATGTATATATATAAATATATATATATATATATATATATATATATATATATATATATATATATATATTTATATATATGCTTTATGCATTATGTAAAGTTTGTTTAGTAGTGAACGCTGCATCGTGGGTAAAGGGTTTCAGTGACCGGCCGATGAGCATCCTGTGTAGAGGTACGAAAGGGTTGATATTAAGGAGGTCTTTTATCGTACAGGGATCTTATCAATAATTTAATATTTCAATGATAAGTGAATCATTGTGAGTTGTGTTGTTTCCTATAGAAATGTAATGCTAGATATTAAATATACCCTGAAGAAGTGTACGTAATACACGAAAGCGCTTGGTACCTGGTCTTTCTCTTTCCTATTTCCTGTAGATTTTACATACACACACACGCACACACACACACACACACACACACACACATATATATATATATATATATATATATATATATATATATATATATATATATATATATATGTATGTGTGTGTGTGTGTGTGTGTGTGTGTGTGTGTTGTACTTCCCATGTAGATTAGATAGCAATCAAAGCTAAATAAAGCCGACCTCATTCAATAATCTAAATACGGTGAGCTATCACTAAATATTTCCAAAATATCGCCTAACTCCACTGCCCCCTAAATTGCCATATCAGTTGAAGGTTACATATTATAGGGTATTTAAATGATATATATTGACACCCATAACAATGATTTAATCAGTTTGTGCTTTGAATCAACTGATGAAACTTGACATATGTAAATGACTAATTCTTTTAGGGAGATGAAAATCATTGCAATTTAAGATGTAATTCCTTTCGTATCTATTTTCTTTTCAATACTTTTTTTTTTTATTAAAGTTGTTTCTGTTGTGTAAGTTTTTATCTTTTATTTTCATTATTTTTAATATTAGAAAATCATAATCTTGATGAAATCAATACTGTTTTTCTTTCTTACTTTTTTTATCCTAATTTATTTTTATCAATTGATTACCGTTATTTAGCATTCCTTATATTATCTTTAATTGGCTTTCTATTTATTTATATATAGTTCATTTATCAAGCTAATGAGACCCCATTTATCTATCCAGCTGCTACTGCACGTATAATGTTGTAATTAACGACGCAATCTCAAAATATTTTATAATTTAGTTTATATATTTTTTAAGTTTTTTATTCTATTTTTCTATTTTTTATCTTTATTTTTCTTATTTTTTGTACTTTATTTTTCTGTACTATACGTATGAATTCTATTATTTTCTAAAAAATTACATTATTTCCCTTTCAATAGTTGTTTCAGTTGCCTAAGTTTTTATCTTTTATTTTAATTATTTTCAATATTAGAAAATCATCGTGATGAAATCAATATTATTTTTTCTGACATTTTTTTTAGTGTATTTAAGTTATTATTATTATTATCATTTGACTACCCATATTCATCATTCATTATATTATCTTTCATTGAATTTCTATATATTTTTATATAATTAATTTATCAAGCTAATTAGAACTTCATTTGTTTATCCAGCAGCTGCTGTACGTAGAATGGTGTAATTAACGACGCAATCTCTAAAGGAATACCAAAACATTTTTTAATTTAGTGTAGAATTTTTCTTTATTTTTTTTAATCTATTTTATTTGTTATTTTTATCTTATTTTTCTCAAAAATATGTATTTATTTTAATATTTTCTAAAAAATTATATTCCAGACAAACACCCAAATTTTAGAGGAACACAACAATCTCACATACACTCATCCCGTGATCCCCCCCCCTTCCCCTTTCCATCCCCTGTCACCCCTACCCCCCCCCCATTTTCCATCCCCTGTCACCCCCTATCTCCCTTCCCCCTACCTCCCTTCCCCCTACCTCCCTTCCCCCTACCTCCCCTCCCCCCCGGCAAAGCAAACTCGCCACCTGACCATTCCGTCTCTTCCCGACATCTTGTAGCTCCATTCACAAGCAAATTAAGCGAGTTATGTCGACATGACACATCCTCGTGGGAGAGATATACTTCCACGTTAATCAGGGCCTGCCCTCCTCTCTACAAAATCTGACGTATGGCTCATTCCGCATAAATAAACCACAGATTGCCTCAGATTAGTGGCAATTTGCCTCCTGCAGCCTCTCTCCTCTGATGGCTTCGAACTGTCCCATCCGTTTTGGTTTTCTAAAAGGGGAAGGGGGGTTGGTTATCACGGTCTGAATACACCTCTTTATTTCATTCACCTTTTTTTTATTCTTTTATGCAACGCCCACCTGATGCAGGAAGTGGTGCGTTTCTCTCTCTCTCTCTCTCTCTCTCTCTCTCTCTCTCTCTCTCTCTCTCTCTCTCTCTCTCAATGTGTGTATGTATATATGCAACTTATCATGCACATACTTAATAATATCAAGAAAATTATTCTTCTCTGTCTATTAATAGAAACTTAAACTATTGGATAATATATATATATATGTATATATATATATATATATATATATATATATATGTATATATATATATATATATATGTATATATATATTTATTTATGTATTTATATATTTATATGTGTATGATGTATGTATATATATGTATAAGTATACATATATATAATTATACATATATATATATATATATATATATATATATATATATACATATATGTGTGTGTGTGTGTGTGTGTGTGTGTGTGCGCGCGTGTGCGTGTGTGTATGTGCGTATTTAGAGTTACATTAAGACAGTGAAGACACAAACACTCTCTCTCTCTCTCTCTCTCTCTCTCTCTCTCCTTAATTACCTGGATTTTGACATTATCCACCCAATTTCCATCTTCACACAACTCGAAGCTATCGACTCCAACGAACCAGTCGGGAGATGGCACGATCTTGGATATCAGGGAGATCTGAAAAGAAAGAAAATAAAATGGTATTAGACCAAGTGGATTATGCGTCGTGGATAAGGAGCCACTGAATTATAGGCTTGATACATTATGTTAAATCTGCTTTCAGATACCAGGTCAATGTAGGTCTGCGTTGAATCGTTTCCTTTACAAACATGGTCATTAGAATTACAAGTGAACTTTTTCTTTATTATTCTTTATATATATATATATATATATATATATATATATATATATATATATATATATATATATATATGTATATATATATATATATATATATATATATATATATATATATATATATATATATATATATATATATATATATATTAAGGTACTTAGAATGTGAACAGTAAGGTCATTTAAGATATTCACTTGTGCAAAGTTTTTCATTGTTAGAAAACAGTAAACTCCGATAGATTTCTTAATGGAGGTAATTTATTTAAGATTTTGATTTTAGATTTACTTTGGGTTTCATAATGCGTGTTATTAGGTAAATTGATATAGAATCCGCTATTTTTTACATTGTATTTTAAGGTAACAAAAGTCATTTTTAATTATAATGATATAAATTGGGGTTGTATCTATTTGGCCTTATAAAAGTATATCAAAATGACTGCAAGGAATTAGGAGTAAGTTTAAAGGTATAAAGATTAGGCTTTTAAACCCTCTAAGATAACCAGCCAAAATTGAAAAATATGATTCCTTTATCAGGTTTTAAAATTGTTCTAAGAGTAATTACCTTCCTAAGCTAACTATTTTATTATTTTATCTTATTTTTAATATTTTTTATTTTTATTTTATTTTGTTCTATTTTCCTTATCACTTCACAAATGTAATGTCACCCATTACAAAAGTCGGATTACAAATAAATAAGTAAATAAATAAATACATAAATAATTTATTTTATTCTATTTTCCTTATCATTTCACAAATGTAATGTCACCCATTACAAAAGTCTGATTACAAATAAATAAGTAAATAAATAAACACATAAATAAACACATGAATAAATAAATAAATTTAGTTTCAAAACTAAAATTTCCGCAGACAATAAAATGTTGTCCCTTAGGAAAAAGCCTTAATAAGAAAGATATTTTGAGTCCAGTGAAAAAAAAAAAATATCAAAATCGGGTGAAAAGTAAAAAAGAAAAGAAGTCTTTTGTTTAAACCTCATCTCTCTCTCTCTCTCTCTCTCTCTCTCTCTCTCTCTCTCTCTCTCTCTCTCTCTCTCTCTCTCTCTCTCTCTCTCTCTTAAAAAAAATGACTTTCAACATAGCTAACGAAATTACGGATTGCAGAGTTGATGAAAAATATCAAGAGCAATTTGTCGCGAAAGCTCCTTTTTTGGAAATTTAATCTCACTGAATTGCTCATGCTTTTAAATGTATCCCCTACGCCCTAAAAGAACCCATTCCCCCTTAAATTTACCCCCTCCCCCTAAAAGAACTCTTCCCCCTTAAATGTACCCCCCTTCCCCTGTTTTTCATGTAACATATCTGTCGCTTTTATAGTTTGTATCCCTTAGATAAATTTTTACTGCGATTTAGTGTTCAATTTTCACTTGACACGAATTCAAAACTTGTGTTTATCACATACTTGTGGTGACTGATGTAGTAACGTCCCTGACTGGTGATTGCCAGACTGGGGTTCGAGTCCCGCGCAAACTCGTTAAATTCTTTGGTGGCTGCAACCTTACCATCCTTGTGAGATAAGGATAGGGGATTTGGGGGAGCCCATAGATCTATCTGCTGAGTCATCAGCAGCCATTACCTGTCCCTCCTTGGTCCTAGCTTGGGTGGAACGAGGGCTTGGGGGCTGATCATATGTGTATATGGTCAGTCTCTAAGGCATTGTGCTATTCGATAGGGCGATGTCATTTTCCCTTGCCCCTGCCATTCATGAGCGGTCTTTAAACCTTTAAAACCATCCGTATTAATTTTTAAAATTATTTCTCCAAACAAAAAGAACAAAAAACACACACAGTCTCCCTAATAACCAGAATCTATAAATCATCTCCATTAGCTTCATTGTCGAGCTCAGCTTTCAAGCAAGAAGGCTGTTAACAGCCCTTATCCAGAGTCTTCGTTTCACTGATTTTTTTTTTTTCCAGATTCACAGTCCTTGTTCATTAACTGGATTTTAATCTCCATTCCTTCTCTACGAACATTGTTTGCTCTAATTCAGTCTGTGGTTCCAAATTTACTAGTTTCAACTTTAATGTCAGATTTTGAACTTGCAATTATTACTGGTGTTAAAGAAAAAATCAACACAGCTTCTCTTAAATCTTGTTAGCTATATGTACTTAAGCCTAGTCCTCTTCCTAATCCAGTAATTAACTCCTTTAGTGTCATCTAAAGATATTCCTCTCTCTCTCTCTCTCTCTCTCTCTCTCTCTCTCTCTCTCTCTCTCTCTCTCTCTCTCTCTCTCTCTCTCTCTCTCTCTCTCTCTCTCTCCTTTTCTTATATTTATCGTAATTTTTCTTAAAATTACATGTAACTATGTGCTTCCTCCTGTGAATTACAATAATCATGCTAAATACCCTCAAATACAAAACGTTTTTATTACAAAGCCAATAACTTTCTTTGACCCTGTTTTGTCTTTCGTGTTTGTTTTGTCTTTGTCAATTTTGATAATCTGCCCTAAAATATGGACCAAGATATTGTATTTTCCTGTATCAATTTGTGTATTCACCTGTATGTATACAGGATTATTTACCTGTATGTATACAGGATTATTTACCTGGATGTATACAGGATTATTTACCAGTATGTATACAGGGTTATTTAATTGTATGTATACAGAGTTATTTAATTGTATGTATACAGGGTTATTTACCAGTATGTATACAGGGTTAATTAATTGTATGTATACAGGGTTATTTACCTGTATGTATACAGGATTATTTACCTGGATGTATACAGGGTTATATACCTGTATGTATACATAATTATTTACCAGTATGTATACAGGGTTATTTACCTGTATGTATACAGGATTATTTA
>NC_090751.1:28792841-28807841 GCF_036898095.1 Palaemon carinicauda | reverse complement strand
TGCGTTAGGAATTTTTGTACACCCAAACATGGGTAAGTACTAGCGGACCGAAGAAATGAGGATGATGAATCTTCAAGTGAGGATGAGTTTGAATTGCAGTTGTCCCCGGAGCCCCAGCAACAAAAGAGGAAGAGGAATGATCAGAACGTTGTTGTCAACTGGAATCGTCGATGGGAATGGACAGAAAATTCTGAATATGAACCATCAACTTTCCCATTTGATAGTACTAATTCAGGATTAACAGACAGTGTATCAGTTGACAAAGACTCAGAGGAAGTAGACTACTTCTTAGAGTTTGTTGATGATGAGATGTTGGATGCCATTGTGAAAGAAACAAACCTCTATTACAGAGTGTTGAGGCAAAAGTCCGTTTTCTTGTCGCCTAAAAGTCGACTTCGTGAATGGAAAGATACTTGCAAAGACGAGCTTCTTTTATTCTTGTGCATGGTAATGCTCATGGCACAAATGAAAAAACATCAAATTAACGACTATTGGAGTACCGAAGAAGCATTTGCGACAAAAATATTTGGAAAATTAAAGTCTCGTGACCGATTTCTCAATTTATTACAGTGTTTACATTGCGGTCCCAATTTATTACAGTGTTTACACTGCGGTCCCAAGGCCAACATACATTGGGACAAGGAGCTGTGTAACCTTGTAGAGGTGCAGTGGCTTAAGCCTACCATAAGACTGCTTGGGGGTTATGTTGGAACCTCTGTGACCTATTAGGAAGCAAAAGGCTTATGGATGGTACGAATTAATAGCTCTGAGGGCTCACGACAGGCCTAGCAAGCCGGTGAGCCGCTATAAATTGCTCATGAACCGCACGACTTGCTTCAGGACGGACCCATTGATCAAAGGATGCCCGGGCACATCCTGACTCGGAATGTTATTGGACATGGACAAGGAAGTGGAGCTTTGAGATTGGGAACAATTAATCTAAGTACTTTGCGAGGTAAGGAGGAGGAGGTAATCATGATGATGGAGGAGAGAAATATAGATATTTTGGGACTGTGTGAAACCCGTTTACCAGGAGAAGGAACAAAATTATTGCATAACAATTACCAATTACTTTACAAAGGTGGAAGAGCTGCACGACACGGAGTAGGCTTTATTGTGAGGGAAGAGCTAGCTGGAAAAATTAGTCATGTAAATTACAAGAGTGATAGGATTATTGGCTTTTCCTTTAAGTTGGGAATGTTTAAAGCCAGTATAATTCAGGTGTATGCACCACAGCAGGGCCGCCCTCAAGAAGAAAAGGAAGAATTCTACAGAGATCTGCAGGAAGTAAAAGATTCTGTCCCATATGTAGAGAATGTATTAATAATTGGAGACATGAATGGACATATTGGGCAAGACAGGACAGGCATAGAGAGAATATTAGGAGCGTTTAGCATTGGAGACAGAAATAGAGAAGGAGAAAACATAATTGATTTCTGCATGCAGAACCAGATGTCCATAATGAACTCTTTCTATAATCATAGAGACAGCCACAAGTGGACGTGGTATCGGTGGAACTCGGCCTTAGGAGTATACACTGAAAAATCAATGATTGACTTGGCAATAACAAATAACAAAAATATGGTAAGAGATGTAAAAAGTATTCCCTCTGTGTCATTCGATTCAGATCACAGGCTTCTCTTAATTAAATTAAAGACAGTGAAACCTAAACCAATTAAAAGCCAAGTGAGAGAAAGATTTATCCTAGAGAATATGAGAGAAGAGGAATGCTTAGTTAGATATCAAAACGAAATCAGTAGAGCTAAACAAATGCAACAGGAGAGCAACGACCCAAATGAAAAATGGAGACACTTTAAGATGGCTGTAGTAGGCGCTGCTAATAATACAGTGCAGAAGAAAAGAGTTCGAGGTAGGAGGAAAAAACAAACTGCTTGGTGGACTCCCACACTTAAGTCCGCTGTTACAAATAAAATGAAACTTTTCAGAAAATGGATGAAAACTTTGAGCTTGGAAGATCACAATAATTATAAAGAAGCCTTGAGAGAAACAGAAAGAATAAAAGCTCAAACAAAAAGAGAAACGTGAGAAAGAATAGGAGAAGACCTAGGAAATGATCTCCAAGGTACTAGAAAACTCATATATAGCACTGCTAAAAACTATAGAAAGGGAAGCCAACCACCCACTTATGTAATCAAAGACCCTATGGATGGGACAATTTTAACCGAACCCCGAGAAATTGAATTAGGATGGAAGCATCACTTTGAAACACTACTAAACAATGAAAATGATGACCTTGAGGAACATGTAGAATTTGATGTGGTTGGGGAGGCAGAACCTGACATAACGACACAGGAAGTAAAAAGTGCCCTCAAGAGGATGAGAAATGGTAAGGCCCCTGGAGTGGATACAATACCTGCAGAGCTCCTTAAAAACATGGGTGAGGATGGAGTCATTTGGCTGCTGGAACTAATCGACATACTCTGGAATGGACAAATACCACCTGAAGACTGGAGAAGAGATCTAATATGCCCAATCTATAAAAAAGGTGACAAGACAAATTGCAGCAATTATAGAGGAATATCCCTAATGTCACACGCTTTTAAAGTATATGAAAGAATACTTGAAACCAGATTGAGAGGATATGTTGAACCAAAGCTGGGGGAATGGCAAAGTGGTTTTCGGCAAGGAAGAGGGACAACCGATATGATTTTTTCACTCAAGATGATATTCGAGAAAAGCTGGGAATGGAACAGGGACAGATATATTGCTTTTATAGACCTAGAAAAGGCTTTTGATAGAGTACCAAGAATGAAAATATGGGATGCCCTAAAAGACCCTTACTATGGAATCCCTGAGAAACTTATAAGAGCAATTTATAACACCTATCAAAACATCAAATCCAGAGTAAAAACAAATCAAGAGAATGAAGATTGGTTTGAAATTAAATCAGGAGTAAGACAGGGCAGCGTCCTTTCTCCACTTCTTTTTATATTGTTCCTAGACAAATGTATGAGGGAACGAGGCGAGGACGAAGCTGAAGATATGATCATCAACCTTCTGTATGCAGATGACCACGCAATGATAGCCCCCAACGCAGAAGCTCTCCAAGAAAACGTCAACAACTGGAATGCGATCTTAACAGCAAATGGAATGCGGATCAACAAGGATAAGACAGAGATTATGCACCTATCACGAACACCAAACAACGTAGATGTAGAATTAGAAGGTCATACATTGAAACAGTGTAGAAATTTCAAATACTTAGGAGTGGAGTTTTGTGACCAAAACGATCCAAAACTGGAAATAACTACCCGAGTTCAGAAATTTAGTAACAATTTGTATCTGCTCTACCCACTAATGAAAGACAGAAACATACCTCGCAAAGTGAAAACCATAATATACCTAGCTATTTTAAGACCAATATTGACTTATGGCCATGAATCATGGACATTAACGTCAAGAACTAGAAGCCAACTCCAAGCAGCTGAAATGAAAGCCTTAAGACTCATAAAAGGTGTGACAAGACTGGATAGACTACGAAATGAAGATATTAGAAGAGAACTGGGAGTGGAGGGGATTCTGGATTTTGTGGAGAGAGGACAGCTTAGATGGTTTGGACATGTCAAAAGAATGGAGGAAGAGCGATATCCTGTAAGGTTTTTGGAATGGACACCAGAAGGAAGGAGACCGGTAGGAAGACCAAAACTGAGATGGCTACAAAACATAGAGAGAGGAGTAGAGAGGAGAGGCTTCAGTTTGCGAGAAGTTGATGAGATGAGGCTCTATGAGGATCGCCAAGAATGGAGACAGTTCTTGAAGCAGGACGACTGACAGGCCTGGAGGCCTACCTGGCGTCTGGTGAGAAAGGTGAGAAAGGTTTACATTTTTCTGATAATTCTTTACCAAGACGGAATAGATTACAAAAAAATCAAAATATCGTTGATATGATAAAGAAAAAGTTAAAGACAAAACTGTACCCATTCCAAGATCTGTGCATTGATGAGTCACTTATACTGTGGAAAGGAAGATTGGGATTCCGTCCGTACATTCCCAGTAAAAGGCACAGATTTGGAATAAAGTTATTCGTGTTAGCTGATGTCGAGACGGGATATATTTTAGATTTTATCATATATACGGGTGAAGAAACTGAAATTGAAATCGATAAAAATCTCAAAGTCAGTGGAAGCGTAGTGAAATTGCTATTGAAAGATTATTTAGGAGTAAATCATATATTGTACTGTGATAATTGGTATACGAGTTCAACATTATTTTCATTTTTACATGAAAACAGCACCGGGGCCTGTGGGACTGTGATAACAAGGCGAAAACAAATGCCCAAGTTTCCAGTGCTAAAAAAAAGGTGAAATAATGAGCAAATCTTGCAATAATCTCTTATGCTTGAAGTGGCATCATAAGCGAGAAGTTCATATTCTTTCTTCTGTGCATAAATTATGGAAACATGGTTCAAACAGCTAAGCTGGATCATTTCACCGGTGAAAAGGTACAAAAACCACATGCTGTAGTAGAATATAATGTAAAAATGTGTTTAGTTGATAAAAGTGATATGTAGATGAGCACCAATGAGTGTATGAGAAAAAGCTCTAAGGGGTATAAGAAGTTATTTTTTCATATAATAGATATGTGCCTTCTCAATGCATATACGACGTACCAGGTAAAAACTGGGAACAAGCCTCCATTTAACTATTTCATAAAACAGGTAATAAGGCAATTAATATATAGATATCAGGGAGCATTAGTAAGAGCGAGGGAAGTAGGAGTGATTGGTGATAATCTAACGCGCTTGACCGGATGCACTGGGAAACATTTCCCAGCGTCGTTTGCCCCCTCGGAAAAAAACCCCAAGCCTCGAAAACGATGTCACGTTTGCTTCCATAGTACTAAGAAAGAAAGGAAATCGCAGAGAACATATTATCAGTGTTCTGCATGTGATGTTCCTCTTTGCATTGAGCCATGCTTTAAAATATACCATACTGTAAAGGTTTTCTCATTTTGTTTGTAGCTAAGGATAAATGTATTTTATTTTAGATATCTTATTTTCAGTTTTTTTTAGTATTCATAACCTTGTCAAGTAATAAAAATGTAAATACAGAATAATTAGCCATGTTTTAAAATATACCATACTGTAAAGGTTTTCTAATTCTGTTTGTAGCTAAGGATAAATATATTTTATTTTGAATATCTTATTTTCGTTTTTTTTTCTTTAGTATTGATAATTTGTCAAGTAATAAAATTGTAAATACAGAATAATTAGCCATGTTTTAAAATATACCATACTGTAAAGGTTTTCTAATTCTGTTTGTAGCTAGGGATAAATATATTTTATTTTGAATATCTTATTTTCGTTTTTTTTTTTTTTAGTATTGATAACTTTGTCAAGTAATAAAAATGTAAATACAGAATAATTATGCTTTTTTACTTATCCCGGTTATCTTGAAATGATACGCTGGAAGTAATCAAATATCTCTCTCGTCCAATTATAATAATTTTCTCTCTATATCACACAAATAAGTATCTATGTTAATTTGTGCATATAATTATGATCATTTGTAAGAGTAAAACTTTTGTGAGACTGATAATTATAGTATGCATATAAGAGAGCATTCTTCTCTGAAATTATTTTTATGTAACTATGAAAGAATATATAACAACCATCTGCTACAACAATTTGTGGTCTAATAAAAATGCAAGTAGGTAAATCAAAATATCTACTTATCCTAATCAATGTGTCGATTACAGGGTACCATATATAATATTTGTAACATTATTATAATATGCTTTGTAATAAAGGGAAACTATTATACTCATTAAAAAAACGAGTTGAAGGTAGTAATTAATATTTTTAAGAAATCAAATCTTATAAATCTTTTACAACTACGTGAAGAGTAATCAAATACTTATTGTCCTATGTTCGTAAGTTAGAGCAGTGCAAATACAAGGAATGAAAGATTTAGAACAAAGACCAAGTGTTGTCACTGATCTCATTCAGAGGTAGACCTATAAGCTGACAGATTATCCTCCAAAAGAGGCCGCCTGCTGTGTCTTTAATTTACCGTCAAAATCCGACTCCGCACCGTCCTTCCCACTACTATATCCCCCCGGTCTCTGAATAATATGCTCTTACGGCTGGCAGCGGAATTTACGACCTTTATTCGCAAATAAAAGTTCATACAGTTAATTTCACAAGATTTGTTATATACCACTGGATTCGGCATTTAATGGTCTTTCTTTCAAAGTATATATAATAACATTTACCTTAACTTATTTTTTCCTAAATCTTGCCGTTGTGGTGGACGGACACGATCCGAATGGAGCCGCAGTGAAGTGGTTAAATCTCATTTACTTATCCCTAAATTCTTTCTACTCTTATTAAAACTGGATAAAGAATACGAGTCGCATTTTTTTTATAGATTTCCCATTAATCTTCAAAAAAAAAAAAAAAATGTAAAAAATCGAAGGAACAAATCCTCCATCAGCTCTGAGCTGGTGTGAGTGCATGTACCAAGGACCAATAACTCAATCAATCATGTGCCACAGGCGTTGACTGCCGGCCTTCCCTAAGAGACTAATGCAATCAGGGTACGCTAAAGTGCCATCTATCGGCCAAGTTAATAACTTCCGGTGCTCTTAACTCTAGACCATTGCTTCTCTATCTCTGGTTGAATATGATTAATTCTCTCTCTCTCTCTCTCTCTCTCTCTCTCTCTCTCTCTCTCTCTCTCTCTCTCTCTCTCTCTCTCTCTCCCTATTAATTATATATTTATATTTTCCCCAGTAACCAGTACTTCAACTTTTTGTTTTGTAATGTTCGTATGCATATACATATATACTCTTGTGTGTGTGTATATCTATCTATTTATTTATCTATCTACACACACACACACACACACACACACACACACACATATATATATATATATATATATATATATATATATATATATATATATATATATATATATATATATATATATATATATTACAAAATAGGAAAATGTATACTGTACACACATTCTCACATTCATATATGTTTATTTATGCGTGTGCATATATATATATATATATATATATATATATATATATATATATATATATATATATATATATATATATATATATATATATATATACATACAGGTATATATATACATATATGTAATGTATAATACATATGTGTGTGGAAGAATCCTTGTGTAAATTAACATGCTCACTAACACTCGCCCATCCACTAGTACATTAAGTTATCAGCGAACATTAAAGGGTTAAGGAGGCAGCAAAACAAGAATGCAGATGTCCTTCACTCCATAATTACCATCACATACACAGACACTTCATGCCCAAAATGCCTTCCCGACCACCGACGATATATTTCTCCGTTGTGATTTACGTCCCAGGGAGCATTTTGTTGTTGTGAAGGAATGCCAAAAAGACTGTAATTACCATCCATTACTGCAGTCAAAAGGAGGAGAGTATAGCCATCGGTTCCAAATACAGCACGCGGGTATGAGTAATTATCACGGCTAGATTTATGGGCTAGGAGTTAGGTGGCTTTATTTTCGTTTCTTTCTGGTGTTGTATTTATAGATGTTGGAGGGTCGGTGGGGTTGTTTAATGTATAGTGCCATGTGATGTATGGGACTAATATCAGTGACTATAACTTTATACAGCAGTAAAGTAGCTCTTGCAACCTGCGTGAAACTAGCTCTCGAATCAGGCGTTCAGCTAGCTCACGGAACAGGGGTGTAACTAGCGCTAGCAACAGGCGTTCAACTACCTCTCGCAACCTGTGCTCAACTAGCTCTTGCAACAGGTGTTCAAGTAGCTCTTGCAACAGGCGTACTTCTAGCGCTAGCAATAGTTGTTCAACTAGCTCTTGCAACAGGCGTCCAACTAGCCCTCGCATATGGCGTTCAACTAACTCTCACAACAGGGGTTCAACAAGCTCTCGGAACAGGGGTTCAACAAGCTCTCGCAACAGGTGTTCAACTAGTTCTCGCAACAGGCGTTCAACTAGATCCCGCAACAGGCGTACAACTAGCGCTAGCAACATGTGTTCAACTAGCTCTTGCAACAGGCGTTCAACTAGCTATTGCAACAGGCTTTCAACTAGCTCTTGCAACAGGCGTTCAACTAGTTTTCGCATCAGGCGTTCAACTAGCTCTCGCAACAGGAGTTCAACTAGCTTTTCAGAAGGCGGTGTTGAACGCAGAATTTTGCTCTCATTTTGCTCAAGGAACGTCTGTTATGAATGCTAGAACTCATTGAGTAACTCGGCAAGTCATTGTAATTCATGGCCTTTTTTTTATCTGAAAACAGTTTGACGTTCTGAAGCTTTTGTAAAACGCCCATAGTAGCCGAAATATATTGGACCCTATAAGATTGTAATGCCATCAGTGTACCTCACACTGCACTGTTAGCTTCACCCACTTTTTAACCTTCGTAATATCCTTTCTTACTAACTATCTTCCATATGGCTATCCATTTTTTCTAATTTTTACTTCCTTGTTCAAAGGAGATGTTTCCCCCCTATTACCTCTACTTAAGATAGCTTATTTAGTTTATATAGGAAATAATTATTTCAATGTTGTTACTGTTCTTAAAATATTTTATTTTTCCTTTCTTCCTTTGCTCACTGGGCTATGTTCCCTATTGGGGCCCCTGGGCTTATAGCAGCCTGCTTTTCCTACTAGGGTTGTAGCTTAGCAAGTAATAATAATAATAATAATAATAATAATATTGATGATGATGATTATGATGATGATGATGATGATAACAACAGGTCATATGGCCCAAAGTCCATGAATTTTATAGTTTACCTTTCTACCCCCAAACAAAAACCAAGTGTACAAGAGGGCATAATTAGGCTCGCATTGACGTAACAGTCGAATTTGCTCAAGTGTGAGATAACCGCAAGCATTGTATTTCAATTCGTTGATAAGAATAGAATTTTCACATGTTTGCGGTGGTGTAAATATACGATATTTTTATTTTTCACGATATTGACTACAAAAATATACTCCAATTATAGACCTGCTGAATATAGCTCCAATATGTTTCAGACAGGTAAATAGAATGTCCATCACTGCCTGGAAGAATGACAATTTCAATATAGTTGCAGTAAGATTAATTTATTTACTTTTTCCCAGAAAAGAAAAAAAAACAATCCATAAAATTGATTTGTCACCCAGAAGCCAAGTGTAATTAAAAATTAAGGTTAATTAATTGTAGATGGTCAGTGTAAATACAATTCTCGTACGCTTATATGATGCTTTCAGGCTCTGGTCTTTTTAAGGTAGATAAATTTGATTGGGAACATAACTTATTAAACGTTCAAAATACTTGTTAGAGTTCTCTTGCTTGAGGGTACACCCAGGCATAGTATTCTATCTTATTTCTCTTCCTCTTGTTTCGTTAAAATTTTCATAGTTTTAAAGGAAATATTTATTTTAATGTTACTGTTCTTATAATGTTTTATTTTTCCTTAGTTTCTTTTCCTCACTGGGCTGTTTTCCATGTTGAATCCCCTGAGCTTATAGCATCCTGCTTTTCCAGCTGGGGTTGTAGCTTAGCAAGTAATCATAATGATAATATGATTTCTAGCCTAGTATGTATATCCGTATAATTTCGTACCGTGAAGCAAGTTGGAAATGACACAAATATTTTGAAAAAAAGTAATTAGATTTACTTCCTTCAATATTCTTACACTCGACCCATCTAAAATCCACCTCGTGAAATAGGGAGATATATGAATAGGATTTCTGCGTACCCTTTTCAGAGATGCCGGATGCATTTTGAAATTATTTCGTACCCTGTATTACCTGAATGGATTAACCATAGTTTAGGGAAACGAATAAAGTTTTCTTACTTCTATATTCTTCCTGTGAATCATTTTAAATGCGGTGATATACTGTTTACGATTTTCCACTACCTATTCTGAAACACAACTCGAATGTTTAAGATATTTCGTATATCCGGAATTAATTTGGGAAAAATAATAAATTTAAGTGTTCTTCATTCTCTAATATGCCAACAGAGCAGCGTAATTGAACAGTGGAAATATGACGATATACAGAAGCGTAAAAATCAAACTTTCATATCCTGAAGTGTTTTGAAATGGGTAATCCATTATAGGAGAAATTGAATAAATATTGTCGAAATATGACGATATACAGATGCGTAAAACTCACTTTATTTCATATCCTGAAGTGTTTTAAAATTATTATTCCAATGTGGGAAAGATTTAATAAATGAAATTGCGGAAATTTGGCGATATGCAGAAGAGTAAAACTCACGTTATGTCACACCCGGAAGTGATTTGAAATGGGTAATCCATTGTAGGAAAAATTGAATAAATAAAATTGTAGAAATAGGACAATATTTAGAAAGTAAAACTCACTTTATTTCATATCCTGAAGTGTTTTGAAATGGGTAATCCATTGTGGGAAAAATTGAATAAATAGTGATATGACGATATGCAGAAGGAACGTAAAACTCAAATTATTTCATATCCTGAAGTGTTTTGAAATGGGTAATCCATTATAGGAGGAATTGAATAAATATTGTCGAAATATGACGATATACAGATGCGTAAAACTCACTTATTTCATATCCTGAAGTGTTTTAAAAATTTAATAAATGAAATTGCGGAAATATGGCGATATGCAGTAGAGTAAAACTCACTTTATTTCATATCCTGAAGTGTTTTGGAATGGGTAATCCATTGTGGGAAAAATTGAATCAATAAAATTGTGGAAATATGACGATATGCAGAAGAGTAAAACTCACTTTATTTCATATCCTGAAGTGTTTTGGAATGGGTAATCCATTGTGGGAAAAATTGAATCAATAAAATTGTGGAAATATGACGATATGCAGAAGAGTAAAACTCACTTTATTTCATATCCTGAAGTGTTTTGGAATGGGTAATCCATTGTGGGAAAAATTGAATCAATAAAATTGTGGAAATATGACGATATGCAGAAGAGTAAAACTCACTTTATTACTTTATTTCATATCCTGAAGTGTTTTGGAATGGGTAATCCATTGTGGGAAAAATTGAATCAATAAAATTGTGGAAATATGACGATATGCAGAAGAGTAAAACTCACTTTATTTCATATTCTGAAGTGTTTTGAAATGGGTAATCCAGTGTGGGAAAAATTTAATAAATAGTGTGGAAATATGACGATATGCAGAAGGAACGTAAAACGCAAATTATTTCATATCCTGAAGTGTTTTGAAATGGGTTATTCATTATGGGAGAAATTGAATAAATAGTGTGGAAATATGACGATATACAGAAGCGTAAAACTCACTATATTTCATATCCTGAAATGTTTTGAAATGGTTATTCCATTGTGGGAAAGATTTAATTAATAAAATTGTGGAAATATGGCGATATGCAGAAGAGTAAAATTCACTTTATTTCATATCCTGAAGTGTTTTGAAATGGGTAATCCATTATGGGAAAAATTGAATTAATAGTGTGGAAATATGACGATATGCAGAAGAGTAAAACTCACTTTATTTCATATCCTGAAGTGTTTTGAAATGGTAATCCATTATGGGAAAAATTTAATTAATAGTGTGGAAATATGACGATATGCAGAAGAGTAAAACTCACTTTATTTCATATCCTGAAGTGTTTTGGAATGGGTAATCCATTATGGGAAAAATTGAATTAATAGTGTGGAAATATGACGATATGCAGAAGGAACGTAAAACTCAAATTATTTCATATTCTGAAGTGTTTTGAAATGGGTAATCCATTATGGGAAAAATTTAATCAATAAAATTGTGGAAATATGACCATATGCAGAAGGAACGTAAAACTCAAATTATTTCATATTCTGAAGTGTTTTGAAATGGGTAATCCATTATGGGAAAAATTTAATCAATAAAATTGTGGAAATATGACCATATGCAGAAGGAACGAAAACTCAAATTATTTCATATTCTGAAGTGTTTTGAAATGGGTAACCCATTATGGGAGAAATTGAATAGTGTGGAAATATGACGACATACAGAAGCGTAAAACTCAAATGATTTCATACCCGGAAGTGATTAGGAATAGATAAACTATTGTTGGGAGAAATGAATAAAACTTCTCCCTAGCCGATAATGTTCCTATAAACCACTCTTGAACCCAGCTGTGGGAATAAAGACGATTTGGCAGTTGGGATTTTTCCACATCCCTGTTCGGATACGCAACATGAATATTAAGATGATTCGTATCCGGAAGTGATTTGGAATAGACATTAAACAATGATTGGGAAGTAACAGATAGAATTGTACTTCCTTAGATGGATAAAATTGTACTTCCTTATATGGATAGAATTGAACTTGCTTAGATGGATAAAATTTGACTTCCTTAGATGGATAAAATTGTACTTCCTTATATGGATGAAGTTGCACTTCTTTAGATGGATAAAATTATACTTCCTGAGATGGATAAAATTTTACTTCCTTAGATGGATAAAATTGTACTTCATTATATGGATGAAGTTGTACTTCTTTAGATGGAGTAAATTATACTTCCTGAGATGGATAAAATTTTACTTCCTTAGATGGATAAAATTGTACTTCCTGGGATGGCTAAAATTTTACTTCATTATATGGATAAAATTGTACTTCCTTGGTTGGATAAAATAATACTTGCTTGTATTGATAAAATTGTACTTCCTTCATTATCATCAAAATCATCATCTCTTCCTACGCCTATTGACGCAAAGGGCCTCGATTTGATTTCGCCAGTCGTTTCTATCTTGAGCTTATAATCCAATACTTCTCCATTCATCATCTCCTACTTCAAGCTTCATAATCCTCAGCCATGTAGACCTGGGTCTTCCATTCATATTCTCTTAACGGGCAACTCCAAATCCAGCGCTGGATATGGGGGGTGGGGGGGGGGGAAGAAGATTTATAGGTCAACCGTGAAAATGGCCCATGATGGTCCCTGGCCTATGTATGCTGGCCATAACCTTTCTGTCGGAAGGTTTCCCCCGCCGGAATACTAAAAGAAGGATGGGATGTTGGGCCACCCACACAAATCCTTAACCCCCATCCCCTTCTTCTCCTGGCCCTCCTCCGTCCCTCGACGTTGGTCAACCTGCCCTATTTTGCATACGCTTAGGTCCCGCTCCCAAAGGACATTTACATGATTAGGCCTGGTCTTTTTTTTCAGGAATAAATCACGTCGTAGGAGTACAAGTTTCTAAAGCCTGTTTTCCCATGTATGTCGTTAAAATAATATTTATATTGTAGCATTTTTGTTGATATGATAATCATTGTTACTAAGAATTATGCTCGTGAAATTATTTTGAAACATTGTATGCCTTCCTCCACTTTCTTTTATTATTATTATTATTATTATTATTATTATTATTATTATTATTATTATTATTATTATTATTATTATGTTGAACAGGCTGACATAAGTCTTTATAGTTTACATATGACATATCTTTTGATGTTACTGTTTCTATAATAATTTATTGTTAATTTTTTCTCATCGTATATTTATTTCCTTATTTTCTTTCCTCACTGTGCTATTTTTCCATGTTGGAGCCCTTGGGCTTGTTAGCATGTTTCTTTTCCAACTAGGGTTGTAGCTTGGCTAGTAATAATAATATGTATATATCTACCCTCTATATACAGATATGGGTATGCGAGTGCCTATGTATTGCCATGCAAATCTAAGGTTTTCCATTGGTTGAATTCTAAGATATTCAAGACACAATCTATACATTGGGGGAAAACTCAAGCAATAGATGTGATTGGCTAGTTCATTCTTAAGAGATAATCTCCTTACACGTTGAGATGAGACCTTCACAGAATCTTTGTTTCTTGTGTTCTAATGGAAGAATCTTTTTCCCTTTAGAAGCTTTTATGTCTTTTAATCTCTTGATGGAATCCTCATGACGTTTAAAGATATATTAAAAATAAATGCTTTTAACATGGGATCTAGTAAGAGCAGCCCCTTTCTAGAATAGAAAGGGATTGAACGTAGGGTTATAGCTTCTGCCTCGGAAAGAAGAAAGGGGTTTAAATACGTGATGAACCCACTTATTTTAAAACACAACATTTCAGTCCACATATTTCAAAACTCAGAAGTTCTCGTCCCACTTCTTTCAAAATACAGAATTCCTCGGCTCGGTTATTTCAAAGCCCGTTACTACTCGGCCGACTTACTTATTTGTAAAAGCAGACCTTCTCAGTCCACGTATTTCTAAACTCGGAACTTCTCGATCCACTTATTTGAAAACTCAGAACTTCTCGGTCCATTTATTTGAAAACTCAGAACTTCTCGGTCTACTTATTTAAAAACTCAGAACTTTTCAGCCAAACTTTCAAAACATAAAACTTCTAATCTCCCTTCTTTCAAAATAAAGAACTTCTCGGGCCACCTCTTTCAAAACGCAGAATTTCTCAGCTTATTTCTTTTGAAACCCAGTACTTCTCGTCCCACTGGTTTCAAAACTCAGAACTTTTTATTCCACCTCTTTAAAAACACAGAATTTCTTGCCCCTTCTTATTGCAGAATACCAAATTTCAGTCACTGCTTATTAAGTTTTTTCGTATTTTGAACACTTAAAAAAATCTCCGATCTTGACACTACGCGACTGTATCTTACACAAGACTGAATTTATTCAAATTGCATTCTTTTAAACATTCAAAAGGTTCAACTGCCTGGCAGGCACGACACTATTACCTGGTCAGGTGGGCGTAAAATCGTTTAACGTGATGACTTCATTTACCGACGCAATTCCAAAAACGTATGAAAAGGACATCATGCAACCGTCCGCATGGGAAAAAAACCCCTCTTGAATATCTATTCATTTTTACAGATATTATGTAAATTGTACCTCCGTCTATCTTCGGCCGGGCGTAAGAACGAGAAACTTAACTCGGGTGCAAAAAAGAGAGAGAGAGAGAGAGAGAGAGAGAGAGAGAGAGAGAGAGAGAGAGAGAGAGAGAGAGAGAGAGAGAGAAGCGAGCGTTTTATTTGGGGGTTCCGAAGAT
>NC_090751.1:28782841-28785341 GCF_036898095.1 Palaemon carinicauda | reverse complement strand
CGTTGAATTCCTGGTTATACGAATGCGACGTCTATTGGACGTAGGACTTGTTAATGGCGTCTGTCAATAGCTTATAAAGTGTTAGACACAGCTCAATATATGTTACTATTATTATTATTATTATTATTATTATTACTACTACTACTACTACTACTACTACTAGCTAAAGCTACAGCTCTAGTTGGAAGAGCATGATATTATTATTATTATTATTATTATTATTATTATTATTATTATTATTATTGTTATTATTATTAGCCAAGCTACAACCATGGCTGGAGAAGCCCGATATTATAAGCCCAAATGGCTCCAACAGGGAATTTAGCTTAATGAGGAAAGCATATAAGGAAACACACACAATAGAGTGCCCGAGTGTACCCTTCAGCAGGAGAATTCTAACCCAAGGCAATAGAAAACTCTTATATTAATCTGGAACCTACATTGTTTCTACCAGTAACTCAACTCATACAATGGTATTGCCCATAGTTTACATAGTGTCAGTCAACCACTAACATAATGTCAGTCACTAGTCAACAATAACTCGCAGGATATTAACTGGAACTCATCGATTTCAGTCAACCTTGCAGTGGTGTCCCTCAGTAACTCCTAGTTTAAGGTTTAAAGGCCGCTTATGAATGGCAGAGGCAAGGGACAGTGACATTGCCCCATCAAGCAGGACAATGCCCTAGAGATTGACCATATTACATATGATCAGCGCTCAAGCCTCCTCTCCACCCAAGCTAGGACCAAGGAGGGCCAGACAGTGGCTGCTGATGACTCAGCAGACAGACCTATAGGCGCCCCCAAACCCCCCATCCTTAGCTCACAAGGACGGTGAGGTTGCAGGGACCAAAGGAACTAACGAGTCTGAGCGGGACACGAATCGCAGTCTGTCAATCACCAGGCCACCGCAATATCAATCAAGAGTCACACCGTGTCAGTGAGCAATTCAAATGGTTTTAGTTATGAACTTGTATTTTTCAGTGTCCGTTTTCTGGTGGTAATTTCTTTAACATCAATGCATTTAGGAACTTATTCCCTTATTTCGTAAAATATTACCTGGAGATGTTATTCTTGAGATTGCCTTGCACGTTATTCCAAGCGGATCGAGTGGTCTTCCTTTGTATGTATCAACCTCACACTTATATCTTTTTATTTGTTTTGTTTGTTCAGGAATTTTTCATCACCTGAAATTGCATAAGCCGTTGTTTGTTGACAGCTGTTACCTCACTGTAATCTGTCTAATCGTTTGTTCTTAAATTTTTCATCCTGAGATTGCATATGCCGTTATTTGTCGACAGTTTAAAGGTTAAAAGGTCGTTCATGAATAGCAGAGGCAAAGGCCAGTGACAACGCCCTAGAGACTGACCATATATTCATAAGATCAGCGCCAGAGCCCCTCTCCACCCTAGCTAGGACCAGGGAGTGCTAGACAATGGCTGCTGATGACTCAGTAGGTAGCGCCCAAGTCCCCTCTCCACCCAAGCTAGGACCTGCGACCGCCAGGCAATGGCTGCTGATGACTCAGTAGGTAAACCTATATGCTCTACCAACCCCCCCCCCCATCCTTAGCTCACAGGGATAGTGAGGTTCCAGCCACTAAAGAAACTAACGAGTTTGAGAGGAACTCGAACCGCAGTCTGGCGATCACCAGGCATGGACGTTATGGGATATGTGCATTATTCATTATAATAATAATAATAATAGCGGGAATGGCAAAGACAACATCTTAACATTTCTAGTCAAGGCTCCCTTATTATTATTATTATTATTATTATTATTATTATTATTATTATTATTGTTGTTGTTGTTGTAGTTATTAAGGGAAGAAAACAAAGAAATAAACTACAAGAGTAGTAATAAATAATTGATACAAAATACTTTAACAGCATTGAAAAAGATCTTCATATATGAACCATAAAGAGAGTCTAATGTCAACCTGTTCAACATGAAAATATTTGCTGGAAGTTTGAACTTTGAAGCTCCACCGATTCAACTGCCTGATTAAGGGAGATCATTCCACAACTTGGCCATAGCGGGAATAGATCAGTAATATTAACAATATCAAGTTAATATATTGCTAGAACTTGAGATAGAGGTTTGTGTAGTAAATTATTTACAATATCAGGTAAAAAAAAAAAAAAAAAAAACGTATGGCAGTAACAATACCAAAGTAAGTCTTCGAAACTACACAACAACATGAAATGCAGTCGTTTCAAGTCCACTGCAGGGCAAAGGCCTCCGACATGTCAATTCAAAACAAGGGTTTGGCCAGTTTTAATCACCACGCTGGACAAGGCCGATTGGTGATGGTGGGAGACTAGTCGGATCACTCACATAAAATCAACCTTGTATAACAATATTTATTTAAATGTCATTGTTCTTAAAGTATATTATTTTTCCTTGTTTGCTTTCCTCACTGGGCTATTTTCCCTGTTGGGGCCCCCGGGCTTATAGTATTTTGCTTTTCGAACTAGGGTTGTAGCTTAGCAAGTAATAA
>NC_090751.1:28762987-28782341 GCF_036898095.1 Palaemon carinicauda | reverse complement strand
AAAAGAATATAGTGAAGAGAAAGAGTAATAGATAAATCAAACAAAAAATATGAATCAACATTTCGACATTCAGAAAATTTAAACGACTTTCAAACCTCTGGGGTTATGGCGATTATTAACGATGACTATGTACCAATAAACAACAAACAAAATTGAAAAAAAAAAAATTGGGGAGAAAATACAAATAATATTCTACACATTAACCATGATTTACGTGTAAAATGCAAATTGACTACTAAATATTCAAGGCACCCCACATAAAATCATGCGAAAAATGACTATATATTCACAAAGTGAATCTTATAGAATGTTCATCAGATATTCATAACAGACAGCAAGAGTTTTCAGCGGAGAAGAAAAGAAAAGAAAAAAAAGCTGCAAATTAAACATCAATATTCCAAAGCCTTACATAACTTTGATAAATTTTTTTCATCATCATCATCATCTCCTCCTACGCCTACTGACGCAAAGGGCCTCGGTTATATTTCACCCGTCGTCTCTATCTTGAGCTTATAATTCATTACATCTCCATTCATCTCCTACTTCGCGCTTCATATTTATTTCTTTACTAATACAAATAGCACAACATAGAAGAAGGAGCGAGGAAGTTCATGGGAACTGAGTCGGGAAAACAGCAGGGCCATGTAGGCGGCGCTGACGAGGGATACGACTCTGTTAATGCGTATAGCGTAGGCCGCTGGGTTCGCCTTTCATAACCCCAACCCCCTGGCGGACACCCGCCCCCCTGAACCCCCTTCCCCTTTTCTAACCTCCTGTGCCGCCTACATGGGTCTTATTGCTTGATGTACTTCACTACACCCAAGAGGGGTCGTAACAAGTGGAGTTTATGTCTGAGTGTGTATTGTTTCCAAGTTGCTATCCCTGACTTCTGTACTTTATATAAGGCTAAGCAATTAGAGTTTATATTGGTAACTATAATTACATTAATTGTGTTTTATTATTTATCGCAATTAGCCACTGAATAATTCAAGTTTATTATACTACAAACGACTACTGTATATCCATATTCACATAAAAGAAATCACAAATTAACTTCTAGATTCAAGTCGTGTTTTGGGTCATATCATTGATAATTATAAAAGTTTAATTTTTAACTTTCACAGTTTTGACCAGATGTTCTTGTTTGTTGTTTTCGATTGAAGTAGCCCTATGCCAGCATGATAGGTTTTTACTCAAAATGACACATCGATTATGGCTAATTCATATAGCGCTGGGGCAGGGCAGGCCATTCAACAACCAGGTGCAACTAGGGGAAAGCCTTACAGAAACTTTCATTAGAAAGTGTCCCTAAAAATTGTTTCAAAAAAATGTTATTATAAAGATATTGAACAGCCCAGTTGAATGAGAATAAGAACTGATAACAACATCCATGCAAGAAGTAATTCGGTGTAGCTCACCTTTAAGCTTGCGACGCCAGTCTGCAGAATGCAATCAATAAAACAATCAATCAGTAGAAGGAAGTAGTGCACCTAAGGGTTACAGAGAAAGCTGAAGGAAAATTTAGCGGAATGCATGATCACTTAGCTAAGAAGCTAAGAAATTATTTACATTTAGGGCATACGCATATTCTGGCCAATGCTTGAAGAATATATAATAGAAGAGAAGCTGTGAGAAGAAAAGATGGACGGATCAATAAGTGACTTGTTCCTCCTTTTAAATAAAATGGCAAAGAGAGAGAGAGAGAGAGAGAGAGAGAGAGAGAGAGAGAGAGAGAGAGAGAGAGAGAGAGAGAGAGAGAGAGAGCTCCCTTGTCTTTCAATATTTATGAAATAACATGGAGGAAAACAAAAGAAAATCTGCCTGGGGACTATTATTCACCCCCAAAACAATCTTCCCCCAATCTGCAGCAAAACAAAGGCAGTATTCATAAGAGCACGAAAGCGAGTTCATTGCAAGTGGCAGAGAGTAAGCCACCTGCTTAGCCCCTATTTAGCTTGCAAAATATAGAGTTTGTGTCAAGGAAAGGATTTTTCCTCTTCGTTCCCCCCAAGAATAGTCTTGAATCCCCTCCAATTCTTCAGCAAATTCCACAAGATCTGGGTTACGATCTTTTAAAGAAATGATGCCTGACAACAATAAGGATTTTGAATGTTCTTTGGTGTTTCGGAGAGAGCGAGATTTTGCCTTTTACTCTCACCGGAGTTGAAGGGATTTGCGAATCTTGATATTCATTTCTATAAGAAATTCTAAATGAATTTTTTTCATCATTATTATTATTATTATTATTACTATCCAAGCTACAACCCTAGTTGGAAAAGCAAGATGCTATAAGCCCAGGGGCTCCAACAGGAAAAATAGCCCAGTGAGGAAAGGAAATAAGGAAATAAATAAAAGAAGAGAACAAATTAACAATAAATCATTCTAAAAAAGTAACAACGTCAAAACAGACATGTCATATATAAACTATTAACAACATCAAAAACAAATGTCATAAATAAACTATAAAAAAAGCAATAAATGCCTTCGTATGTAAGACTGTAGTAACGCATTATTGTAATCATTATGGTTGATTTTATGAAGATGATGATTAGGCATAAAGTCTGTACTTCCAAAGTGTACATACATTCATACATATGTCTGAGTCCTTTGTCCTGCAGTGGACTACAAAAGCTGATGATGATGATGACGTGGGTGTATATATATATATATATATATATATATATATATATATATATATATATATATATATATTATATATATATATATAATACCGTATATAAATAAATAAATTTATACAGTATATAAACTGTACACGCACACAAATATATATATATATATATATATATATATAGTATATATATATACATATATATACATATATATATATATATATATATATATTCTACAGCACACCAAAACGTCAGAGTATGTATTTAATATCGTATATAAATAAGTAATTAAGTACAGTATATATACTGAACACACACACACACACACACACACATATATATATATATATATATATATATATCTACAGCACACCATAACGCCAAACGGACTATGTATGTAATAGCACCAGTAATTTAAGACGAGGGTGATAACGTTCAGTAATGATTAATGGTGCTTAGGCCTAAGGCCTGTTGGCGTGATCTGAAATGGAAAAGGCGTCCAGGAAAATATATGGAAGGCTTACGAGAAGGGAAAAATATAACTAATTTAGAAAAGAAAAAAGTATTAATTCTTGGAGAAAACGATATGTGACCTGAGGAACGTTTTGGGAAACGTTTTGCTTTTGTTTGTAATAAGAAAAAAATAAGTCAAACCAAAATAAGTTTGGGAGAAAGTGATAAAGGGAAACGTTGGTTTATTTTGAAATAGTTAACCGAGGAACGTTTTGCTTTTGTTTGTAATAAGAAAAAAATAAGTCAAACCAAAATAAGTTTGGGAGAAAGTGATAAAGGGAAACGTTGGTTTAGTTTGAAATAGTAAACCGAGGAACGTTTTGGGAAACGTTTTGCTTTTGATTGTAATAAGAGAAAAAGCCAAACCAAAATAAGTTTGGGAGAAAGTGATACGGGGAAACGTTGGTTTAGTTTGAAATAGCTCCCTGAGAAACGTTTTGGGAAACGTTTTGCTTTTGTTTGTAATAAGAAAAAAAAAAAGTCAAACCAAAATAAGTTTGGGAGAAGGTGATAAAGGGAAACGTTGGTTTAGTTTGAAATAGTTACCTGGGGATCATTTTGATTTTGTTCGTAATAAAAAAAAAGTCAAACCACAATAAGTTTGGGAGAAAGTGATAAAGGGAAACGTCGGTTTGGCTTGAAATAGGTACAGTTAAAATAAAAGAATTATGGTACTACCTTGGGAATGAGGCAAAGGAAAAATGCATCAGATGTAAAAAAAAAAAAAAAAAAAAAGGTGAAAAATTTGCATGAAAAGGAAATAAAAGATTTGGGTTATTGGGGAAAATTGGAAGAATCGGTATTTCGTTTTGAAAGAAAATATAGAAAAATAAACTTTTTGGGGATATAATGAGGGGAATTCTGAGAAGGATTTCTTTTTGAAGAATACGATAAGGAAGGGTATTGTCTAATTTAAAAAATAGGAAGTTATTCTTTTATGAGAAAATAAATCAAGCAAAGATTTTTTTTTAGAGAAAAGGGAATAAAAAAGCGAATATGGAGAAGGGAAAGAACATAAAAATAACGTAAAAAATAAATGGAAAACGGATGAAAAACAACGAAGTAAATCGTATTAAAAAAAATAACTTTCGGAAGATGAAAAAATATAAAATACAATTCAATAAAGAGGAAAAAGATACTATTTTGGAAGGAAAGTTTGGTCTGTATTCATTAGCAGCGAAAGAAATCAGTCCTTAATAAGGGTAACTAATGTTATGACCAGCATGACTAGCAATTAATTACTTAACCCCTGTGACCTTCATACGGAAGTAATTAACAGACCTTGTTATTTTCGCATTTGCCCGGATGCTAATTATGCATCGAGGTCTGTTTGTTAGTTTGTCTGTTTGAAAGATTTCTCAAAGGTTATATTCAAATATATTCTCTTAGCATTAGCAAAGGCATGCATGATATAGGCGCTTCCTAGTTCTTCAGAGAGAGAGAGAGAGAGAGAGAGAGAGAGAGAGAGAGAGAGAGAGAGAGAGAGAGAGAGTAGTAGTAGTAGTAGTATAGTTATATTACTAAAGTAGAAAATAATTATCTTGAGGTACTAGATGGTCTTTTAATAATAACAGATTTGCAGAACTAAACAAATCCTTTTCTTTGATAATATTTGATCACGGACATTTAAATAAATGTACAGAGACAATTTGACACGGGGAAAAATATATATATTCTAAATCCATCAATGAACAAAAGCAAAGCGAAAATTTAATGAAAAATAAATTGCATGCAAGGAAAAAAAACTTTTCCTAATCTTACAAGTATAGACATATTTTCCTTGGAAATAAGTAACAACATTGGGTCCCCTTAACCCTAAATGTGGCACTATCACTAACCGATTACAGCAGCGCCCCCAAACGATGCCAAGTTTAAACATAGTAGGGACCCAGACTGGGCCGAAATCACTAAGAGATGACTGGTCTTAAGGTCTGCCTCTTTTTTGATTACTAGCAGCGACCAGATGGTGCAGGAAGGCTCCGATGATGTCAGGTGGGCTTAAATGGTGCCAAAAAATTTAGCATTTTGTGGTGCATGGAGCAAAGTGCCAAGCTCGCTCTCTCTCTCTCTCTCTCTCTCTCTCTCTCTCTCTCTCTCTCTCTCTCTCTCTCTCTCTCTCTCTCTGTCTGTCTGTATTCCTACTTTTTCCAAATATCAAGTTCTGTTTATTGTTTCCTTACCTATTTAAAAATCTATCTTATCTTTTCCATTTTTCATCTCTCTCTCTCTCTCTCTCTCTCTCTCTCTCTCTCTCTCTACTGAGCCGTATAACGTATAAGAAATGTTTCAGCAATTCTCTCTCTCTCTCTCTCTCTCTCTCTCTCTCTCTCTCTCTCTCTCTCTCTCTCTCTCTGTATTCCTACCTTTTCCAAATATCAAGTTCTGTGTATTGTTTCCTTACCTATTTGAAAATCTATCTTATTTTTTCCATGTCTCTCTCTCTCTCTCTCTCTCTCTCTCTCTCTCTCTCTCTACATTCCAACTTGTTCCAAATATCAAGATCTGTGTATTGTTTCCTTACCTATTTGAAAATCTATCTTATCTTTTCCATCTCTCTCTCTCTCTTTCTCTCTCTCGGCATTCCAACTTTTTTCAAATATCAAGATCTGTTTATTGTTTCCTTACCTATTTAAAAAATCTCTCTCTCTCTCTCTCTCTCTCTCTCTCTCTCTCTCTCTCGTGGACTTCTTATAAATCTTTCTGTCGCATTTCCTGAGACAAACATTTCCTCGTCAGAAGTTACTAAGATGAATTGGGCCCTAGTTATCTTTCTTTCTTTTTTTCTAGTCTTTTCAAAGTACCATTTGTTATTTCTTTTATTTCTTATCTGTTTTAGTGTCCCCTTTGTCATTTATTTTCATTTTTAGTTATTTGAAAGTGAAACTTACTCCTATAATATTAGTACTTTAAAGTGTCATTTGTTATTTTTTTCATTCTGTAATTGGAATCTTTTGTGTACAAAGTATCATCTACAACTTCTTATTTCTCCATACTTCAAATTATTATGTAATTTTAGTTATCTCAAAATGCCATCAGTTATTTTTTTTTTAATTATCATCAGTTCCTTTTTATTAGCGATATTTTTTTGTCATCCTGTAATACTATAGTGCCTTTTTCATATTAGATTTTGGGTATCAAAGAATTTCATTTCCAGTCATTTTCAAACATTTTAAAGTTATATATATATATATATATATATATATATATATATATATTACAATTCTTGCAATAGGTAATTCTCAGTTACATTTTTTTACAATTGTAACATCAAGTTATCACAAAGAGCAACCTGCAATTATGACACGCCTGAATTAGAAAACGTTATATGTCATTTCCAGTTTTCTTAAAACACCCATTCTTACCTTTCATTTCGAAGAACCACAAAATATGTTATTAACGTCTCTCATGGAATTTATCAAAGGATCTTTCATCTTTAATTTCGAATAACCACAATGTATGTTTACTCTTTCCATAGAATATAGCAAATCATATTCCATCTTTCATATCGAATAACCCAAGTATATGTTGTTTACTCTTCTCATAGGATTTATCAAATCATCTTTCATCTTTAATTTCGAAAAACAATAAATGTTTTTACGCTTCTCATAGAATTAAACAAATCATCTTTCATCTTTAATTTCGAAAAACAATAAATGTTTTTACACTTCTCATAGAATTAAACAAATCATCTTTCATCTTTCATTTCGGATAACCACAACATATGCTGTTTACTCTTCCCATAGAATTTAGCAAATCATCTTACATCTTTCCTTTCGAATAACCCCAATATATGTTGTTCACGCTTCTCATAGAATTTATTAAATCATCTTGCCATTTCCAATAACCCCAATATATGCTGTTTACTCTTCTCAAAGAATTTAACTAATCATCTTTCATTTCGAATAACCACATTATATGTTGTTTACTCTTCTCATAGAATTTATGACCTCATCTGTTTGCAGCGTAAAAAAAAAAAAAAAAAAAAAAAAAAAAAAAATATTCTCAGATAGCCCGAGACAAATCAAAGACTCATCTAAAAGATTTGATGATTATCATGCGTGTGCTCATCATCAATAAAAGTCACTGATGAATATGATATGCCACTGCACTCTTGACTCCTCTTTTGTTCCACTTGTTTATCACACTTATATGTTTATAACTCCCTCCCCCCCCTTAAGTGTTTATACTTCACGTCACATAAATAATGTACTGAAAAAAATTTTGTTCGTGAGGTGACGTTCATACTGATACAGATAATTTATTGGGTCTCTTTTAGATGTAAATATTTAGATTAGTGTTGTTTATTTCGTCAGTTGTAAAATGCACATTATTATTATCATCCTTAATTTGTGAATAATATATGGATAACCTCAAAAAGTTCTTTGCTTCGAAAAAATCTCAAAAGTTCTTTGCTTTGAAAATCTGAGTGAAAACATTGCAAATGCCTAAGATATTTTTTTTACATTCATGATTAATTAGGAAAAAAAAACATTTTAATGAATGAATTAAGAGGTATTCTTTAAATTTAAAAAAATTTACTTAACTGGAAAGAATCACTTTAAGCATTTGGGGTGAATGTATGATAGCGGCCACTTGTATGTGTAAATTATGTCTAACTTAAAAAACAGCAGTGTAGGAGGGTCACTGGGGAGTGTAAGCCTTCCCTCCTTAGGTATATAGGTAAGGACACGGCTTGTAGGTTAGGTTAGGGGGGAAAGTTTAGGTTAGTTGATGTCCATTTTTAATCAACGCATGAGGAACTGGCCGCTGATATACAAAGACTCCAAGCATTTTATATGACTAAATTAAAAATAAATTGAACTATTACATATAATACCATATTTCATCTAGTTAATACACGAAGTTAAGCACTCGCACACATATCCATTTCACTCGGTCTCACACCCTTACTTAATATTCACGCTGCTGAAGCTAAGCGAATAGCCCAGGGAGGGAGGCAGACAATGAGCCACGGTATGAAACCAGGCGTGAAATGTCCTTAGATTTTAAGTCCTCATTTGCGATTCTTTTGAAGTGGAGCTGAAAGTGAGATTGGAATCCTTGGCGCTTTTTCCGGTATGCAGTTGTTCTCATTTTTATAGTATATTGCAGAGAGATTATAGCCGGCGGAGACTTCCGGATTCTCTGTACTGTCTTGAGAGAGAGAGAGAGAGAGAGAGAGAGAGAGAGAGAGAGAGAGAGAGAGAGAGAGAGAGAGAGAGAGAGAGAGAGAAAAATAGAACGCATCCCAGATGAGCAGTTCGAATATATCCGAGCATGACTGTATCATTCCACTTACATGACTTCCTGTGTTCATGTACCAGCATTCAGGCAATGGAAGGAGAGAGAGAGAGAGAGAGAGAGAGAGAGAGAGAGAGAGAGTTCCCATTACAGTAGAGCAAGTGTCTGGAGATATATATATATATATATATATATATATATATATATATATATATATATATATATATATATATATATATATACATATATATATATATATATATATATTGTTCTACAATATATATACACTTGGAAAACATCAATCTCCCACAAACTGTCAAAAATAGCGTGTCGTAGTCAGGAATAAGGAGGGGATGGGAAGGGTTGAATCTATGTATGTGTGTGCATATCTACATAAATATTTAGCCGTCATTTTGACGGGTTATATACGCGCCAGTCATATATAAACAACAGCAAGATGAACGATTCGGAACAATTCAAGGGATACGCCAGTCAATCGTCTTGGGCCAATTTCCAGGCCGAGTTCATCCTTCGCTAACAAGACACTTAGACGAGCTAACGATGACGAACAACCTCCTCCTTCATCATTCTATATATCTGTGACCGCTGTTGCATTTGACTTGGACCCAAACAATCCTTTAGCCAGACACTGGCAACTGCTACACGCCCCCTTCCCCCTACCCCCTACCCCCCCCCTCCTCTCTCTCTCTCTCTCTCTCTCTCTCTCTCTCTCTCTCTCTCTCTCTCATGTGTCTTTTGGCTTCCGCAAGAGTTATCATTGTATTTACATCGAGCATTTAATGTCGTTTATTTGTGCAAATGAAAAGTAAATACTGCATTACCTCTATAGTAAATGCAAGTCTTACTTTCCTTCCAAAATGACAAATTTCGTAGATAATTTGTATTTTTCCTACCATACAAACCTTTGCTATTTCCATGGGGTAACATTTGGCGGAGCTGAATGACGAGCCATTAAAATTAAACGAGGGTTAACTACCCCCTTGCTAATTAGCAGGGGGTAGGGAAGGGGTAGCTAGCTACCCCTTCCCCCCTCACACACTGTGAATAGCTCAATTCACTTAAAGGTAGGACTTGACTTGGGGGTCAGGGCTGGCGGGTAACATTTGCGTAAATAGCAAAGGTTTGTATGGTAGGAAAAATACAAATTATCTACGAAATTTGTCATTTGTTCCGTAACCCAATACAAACCATTGCTATTTCCATGGGGTGACTTACCCTTAGGAAGGGCGGAAAGTCCCCAGCCTTCTGGCTTCGGCTTTACCCGGGGACTCCAATTCCGAGTTGTAGAACTCAAGGAACGGGAGTCCCTAACCCTCGCACGCTGTCATGTTTGACCATCGTGCGGCCTACTAGGATGTGTGTGAAGGAGAATAACGTGACTCGTCCTAGGCAGTTGACCTGGAGTTCTTTATTGTGGAACTCTAGGCTAGGACGTTCCCAATACCACCTCGTCAGGGTATGGGGGACGCGACAGTATTAAGGCTAATACTAGGAGCACAAGGAAGCATGGTTTACCTGCAGAGGTTGAGGTCAGCTGCGCAAAGACCTGGATGCTGCTATCCCCAAGAGAGGGGAGAATGAAGAAAGAAGTATGGGCCAGACATACTCTTTCATTCATGCAGACTAAAACCGGGTAACAATGCCCTCAACCTTCTGCTACTTGTCCAATAAGGAGCCTGAGGTTAGACCAGCTGTTGTGCAGCCACCACAGGACCGATAGAAAACGTATCGAGGTTCCTGTGGGTCACGTCCTGCAGGTAGTGGGCTGTGAACGTCGTCTGACGTTTCCAGACCCCGGCTTGTAGAACCTGCGTCACAGAGAAGTTTCTCTTGAAGGCCAGGGAAGTAGCATCACCCCTGACGTCGTGAGCTCTGGGACGACATGACGGAGGAGAGTCGGGATTCAAGGTGCTGCTTATCACCTTGCGAATCCATGAAGAGATGGAGTTCTTGATGACCCTCCTCTTTGTCCTCCCTATGCTCACAAACAAAGCTTGCACATGAGGACGGGCTGCAGCTGTCCTTTTGAGGTAGCGCCTCAGACTCCTGACTGGGCACAGTAACAGATGGTCTGGGTCACTTGTTACAGAACGTAGACTCGTTACCTTGAAGGAGTGGAATCTTGGATCCGAAACCCCAGGGTTTTGAGTCTTAGCAATGAACTCAGGGACGAACTTGAACGTTACCTCCCCCCATCCCCTTGAATGGGCAACGTAGTAGGAGAGACCATGAAGTTCACTTACTCGTTTGGCCGCGGCCAACACGAGTAGGAACACCGTCTTCCACGTTAGGAGGCGATCAGACGCCTGGCGTAATGGTTCAAAGGGAGCTCTTTTCAGAGCCCTGAGCACTTGAACCACGTTCCAAGGAGGGGGTCTGACTTCCGACTGGGGCAAGTAAGCTCGTAGTTGCGTATGAGTAGAGAAAGTTCCAACGAAGAGGAAATATCTACTCCTTTCAGCCTGAAGGCTAAGCTTAAGGCTGAGCGATAGCCTTTCACCGCCGAGACCGAAAGGCGCATTTCCTCCCGAAGATATACAAGGAACTCCGCTATGGTTGGAATAGTGGCATCGAGCGGAGAGATACCGCTTCCACGACACCAACCACAAAAGACTTTCCACTTCGCCTGGTAGACGCTAGCAGAGGATTCTCGCAGGTGTCGAGACATCCTGTCTGCAACCTGTTGAGAAAATCCTCTCTCCGTGAGGAGTCGCTGGATAGTCTCCAGGCGTGAAGCCGAAGCGAAGCTACGGCCTTGTGGAAGATGTTGCAATGTGATTGTCTGAGTAGCTCGTGACGTGGAGCGAGTTCTCTTGGGGGTTCCGTTAGGAGTTGCAGAAGGTCCGGGAACCATTCCGCATGATGCCATAGCGGAGCTATGAGAGTCATGGAGAGGTTGACCGATAGGTTGGCCTTGTTGAGCAACCTTCTCATCAGACAAAAAGGTGGGAAGGCATAGACGTCCATATTGTCCCACCTGTGTTGAAATGCATCCTGCCAGAGAGCCTTGGGGTCCGGGACTGGAGAGCAGTAAAGGGGCAGCCTGAAAGTCAAGGCTGTCGCAAACAGGTCTACAGTCGGGGAACCCCACAAAGTCAGGACTTTGTTGGCTATCTGAGGATCCAAAGACCACTCGGTACTCACTATCTGCGTCGCCCTGCTGAGGCTGTCGGCGAGGACATTCCTCTTGCCAGGAATGAAGCAAGTTGACAGTGAGATCGAGCGGGTTTCAGACCATCTCAGAATCTCTACTGCAAGATGGGATAGCTGCTGCGAGAAGGTACCTCCCTGCTTGTTGATATAAGCCACTACTGTGGTGTTGTCGCTCATCACCACCACGGAGTGGCCCGCCAGGATTTGTTGGAACTGTTGAAGAGCCAGAAAAACGGCCTTCAATTCTAGCAGGTTGATGTGGAGGCACCTTTCCGATTCTGACCAAAGGACTGAGGCTCTTTGGTTCAGAATGAGGGCCCCCCACCCTTGATTTGACGCGTCCGTAAACAGAGTCAAATCTGGGGGGAGGACGAGAAGATCTGCTCCTTTCCGTAGGTTCTCATCGTCCAGCCAACATCGAAGATCCGCCCGTTCCGAAGGTCCTATGGGAACTAGGAAGTCCAGGGAATCGTTTCCCTGATTCCATCGTGACTTCAGCCGCCACTGGATGGATCTCATCCTGAGGAGGCCGTTTGGAACAAGACGAACCAAAGACGATAGATGGCCTAAGAGACGTAACCACAGTTGGGCTGGAAGCTCTTCTCGTCTGAGGAAAGGTTCTGCTACCTTCCTCAGCCTTGCTATCCTTCCGTCTGATGGAAAGGCTTTGTGGAGAATCGTGTCTAGTTTCTTGCCTAGGTATACCAGTTTCTTCGTAGGGCACAGAGAGGACTTCTCGAGATTTACCAAGATCCCTAGATCTTGGCAAACTTCCAGAAGCCTGTCTCGGTGTCGCAGAAGGGTCGACTCCGAGTCTGCCAGGATTAGCCAGTCGTCCAGATAACGAGGGAGACGGATGCCGTTCCTGTGAGCCCACAACGAGATCAGAGTGAACACCTTGGTGAACACCTGGGGTGCCGTGGAGAGACCGAAACACAGCACTTTGAACTGGTAGGCCTTACCATCTAGGCTGAATCTTAAGTACTTCCTGGAAGACGGATGGAAGGGGATCTGGAAGTACGCGTCCTTCAGATCCAGAGTGCCCATAAAGTCTTGTGGTCTCACTGCAAGTCTGACCGTGTCCGCTGTCTCCATACTGAAACGAGTTTGTATGACAAACTTGTTTAGTGCTGAGAGGTCGATGACCGGTCTCCAGCCTCCAGACACCTTCTTTACAAGAAAGAGTCGACTGAGGAAGCCTGGGGAGCCGTCGTCGACCTCCTGGAGAGCATCCTTCTTGAGCATGGTCTCGACTTCTGCCGGGAGGGCCAACCCCTTTGGTGGTCCCAAGGCATAGGAGTTCAACGACACTGGATTCGCTGTCAGGGGAGGTAGAGATGTTGTGAACGGGATGCGATACCCTTGACCGATCACAGAGACCGTCCAAGGGTCGGCCCCGAGTTGCTGCCACCTCTGCACGCAACTTTTTTAGGCATCCCCCCACAGGTGGACACGCGGGGGGACTGCCACTCCCAGTGTTTGCGACCTTTGCCGCTTCCTCTAGGAGTTCTACCCCTAGAGGACTTGCCACGTCTTGTCTTTCGGCTGAAAGGACTGCGGCTTAGACACGCTTGTCTTAGCTGCCGGAACCTGCTTAGGTGTCTTGCGAGCCTGCTGTTGACGTTGTTGTTGAGGGGCTGGAGGTTATAGGGCCGAGATGTCAGGGCCCTTTGGAGGAGAGAGTCCTGGTTCGATCTCCTCCACCTCTCAGCCGTCTGCTCAATGTCACGAGGCTCCAGTAACTCCCCTTCAAAATTAGAGGAGTGTCTGAGCCTGCTGACGTCTGCAGTGGGGATCTTCGGATGGCACCTCTCGGACACTGAATCGCGTCTTTTGAGGATCATGTTGGCCCACAGGTTAGTGACCTGGTGGGCTAGAAACTCAATAGAGCGAGAGCCTGAGAAGAGGAAGGTCTCCAAAGCTTTCCTATTGCTCTCCTTGGACAGATCCTCGGATCGCAATAGGATGCCCAGAGAACCAAGCCAGAGATCAAGCCACGAAGTTGCCTGCATGGCACTCTTCGCGACTTTTCCCAGGTTTTGGGTCTCTGACGCTGCAAACGTCACCTGCCGGGTAGAGAGCTTCTCGAAAGAAGTTCCCTTTGCTAGTTCTTCCATGGAATGATGGAGTGGGAGAGACATGCAAGACTCCCCGTCGATCTCGAAATACCTCCTCTGTTGGACTAGAGGAGGTGGGAGAAGTTTGAACCCGGCAGAAGAACGTCCTGAGGAGGCCAGACCGGAGAGTTGAGCTTTGACCTTGTCTCTGGCGCATTTCCCCCCTTTAGACCAGGGCAAAGCCACACTAGTCTTGGGGGGCTTCTGGACACCAAAGACCTCGTCAAGCACAGTGTCTTTCCCCTCGCGAGGGGCTGTCTCCGGGTCCTTGATTTTGTTGAGCTCCCTCATCAATCCAAGGACCTGCCAGAACGCATGTTCTGACTCGCTGTGCTCTCCTCTTGGTGGAATGGCAGCTAAGTTTCCCATCCCCAGGAGGTCTTCTTGGGGACATCTGGCGCGCAGGCGTGCGGGCGTTGGCTGGACAGGAACAGGAGATTCCTTGGGGAGCGTGGGCGCGTAGGAGCACGGACTCAAGAAAGAACATGTGCGCGCATGTGTGAATGCGCGTAGGCACGCAGGAGCGCTGGTGCGCGGGCGCTCAGACTCTTGACTAAGTCCAGAAGCGCAGGAGAACGTCGGCCAGAAGAGCGCGTTTAGCGAGCGCCCTTCTTAGGGTCTGCAGGAACCAAGGCATGCGGACGTGAAGGGCGAGCTGCAGAAGATCGTGGGCGCGGTTGCGCCAAAATAAGAAGGCGCTCAGCAATAGAAGGGCACGCAGGCATCAATGGGCGATCAGGAGAGCGCAAGCAAGGCAAAGGAGAACCCTTGCGTTCATCAGGACCAGGCGAGCGTGGGCGCACAGGGCGCGCATCAGGCACAAGCACAAGCACAAATGAGTGCTTGCGCGCGGGCGAGTGCTTGAGCGCAGGAGAATGATGGTGCGCAGTGCGCGCATCAGGAAGGCGCTGCAACTTCTCTGGAGGATGAGAGCGCCCAGGAGAGAGCTGGCGAGCAGGAGATTACTGGGGCGTTGGAGAGCGCTGCAACTTCTCAAGAAGATGAGAGCGCTGGCAAGCAGGAGATCGCTGGCGCGTTGGAGAGCGCTGGCGAGCAGGAGATCGCTGGGGCGTTGGAGAGCGCTGGCGAGCAGGAGATCGCTGGCGCGTTGGAGAACGCTGGCGAGCAGGAGATCGCTGGTGCATTGGAGCGTGCTGCAACTTCTCTGGAAGGTGAGAGTGCCCAGGTGAGTGCTGGCGAGCAGGAGAGCTCCCAGGTGAGCGCTGGCGAGCAGGATGGCGCCCAGGTGAGCGCTGGCGAGCAGGAGAGCGCCCAGGTGAGCAGGAGAGCACTCAGGTGAGTCCTGGCGAGCAGGAGAGTGCCCAGGTGAGCGCTGGCGAGGAGGAGAGCACCCAGGTGAGCGCTGGCGGGCAGGAGAGCGCCCAGGTGAGCGCTGGCGAGCAGGAGAGCGCCCAGGTGAGCGCTGGCGAGCAGGAGAGCGCCCAGGTGAGCGCTGGCGAGCAGGAGGGCGCCCAGGTGAGCGCTGGCGGGCAGGAGAGCGCCCAGGTGAGCGCTGGCGAGCAGGAGAGCGCCCAGGTGAGCGCTGGCGAGCAGGAGGGCGCCCAGGTGAGCACTGGCGAGCGCCCAGGTAAGCACTGGCGAGCAGGAGAGCGCCCCGGTGAGCGCTGGAGAGCAGGAGAGCGCCCAGGTGAGCGCTGGCGAGCAGGAGATCGCTGTAACTTCTCTGGAAGATAAGAGCGCCCAGGTGAGCGCTGGCGAGCATTGGCGAGCAGGAGAGCTAGAGCTCCATTGCACGCAAGCGAGCAGGTGGCGCGCAGGGGAACCCTGCGTAGGCGCCCAAAGCACGTCAGCAGCCAGGAACGGCGAAGGGAGGTCTGGTAGGTGTAGGGGATCGCGAACGATCCGCAGGAAGTTGCAGTGACGATCCTCTCCAGACGAGACGGATCCTCCACAGGGGAGGAGACGAAGATCCAAAGAGGCGCCTCCTAACTCCCTTGTAGGGAGAAGGAAGACCTCTCTCGCGCAGAGGGCGAAGCGAAGGCGCCCTCTGGGTAGGAAGACGGGTCATCCGTCCTCTGAAGAGGAGTCTCTGTGGTGAAACTTCCCTCACGGGGAAGAAACACTTGCAGGAGAGACCGTAGGACTCCACTGCCCCCCCGAAGGAGACCGAGCCTTCCGCAACAACAGCAGCAGAAGGCCTCCGAAGAGGAGTCTCTGTGGTGAACTTTCCTCACGGGGAAGAAACACTCGCAGGAGAGACCGGAGGACTCAACTGCCCCCCGAAGGAGACTGAGCCTTCAGCAACAACAGCAACAAGAGGCCTCCGAAGAGGGATCTCTGTGGAGAGCTTCCCCCACGGGGAAGAAACACTCCTGCAGCTGCTCAGCCCCTTGAACGTAGCCGCAGATGCAACCGCTCAGCCCCAAGAGCATAGTTGCACAATATAAATTAAGGTAAGAGAAGTTTCCCCCGAAAGAGAAACAACTCAAAACCTGGGAAAGGAACCTCCCTCGGAAGGGAAGTGTCCCCACCCAAGGAGGCGAGCCTCCTGCGAGTTCTAAGATGAACTGAGGAGCTGTCGATATCACGGGAGGACTTCCAGGAGGAGAGACACGCCCCTGACGAAGATCCAACCCACAAGACAGCTCTGCTTCGTAGACCCATAGGCAAACGAACAGCAAATCATTAACTGTGAAAAAAATGAACAGTAATTAGTTAACATTCATTCCCCTGGGAAGACTCCGAAGAGGAACCCGAGGGAAAAAACCCAAGAATTACATAACGGGCAAGCGCCCTCCACCTCACCTATACTCATGGGAAGGTGAGGGGGTAGGGCGCTAGCGAAAGCTGTAACAAACCAGAATTAAACAGTTACGCTATGCCATTAAAAAAAAAGTTCACTAAAAGTAAGAACGAACAACCCCGAAGGGAAACGTTCTACAAACTGAAGTTAACAAAAAACAATTAGATTTATAACAAGTAATAAAAAAATAATTGTAAAGCACAGCGTTGCAACTCCACCCGCATAGAGGAGTTATGTAATAATTATAGTAAATGTAGTAAAGGTGAACGAGCTCCAGGAGATCGTGAACCATGAACTACTACTTAGAGGCCTGACTGCCGGCGGCCACACGGAGATATCGTACATACACACACAAGCGTGAACACTGAAAAGGAAACTTACTGATTTCCATACTAAGATATATACGTAAACATAAAATATGTTACATATATATATGAGTACAAGAAATGTAAGTAGTTAAGTAAAGACAAAACAACAATAATGGCTGGCCAAGCGAGGACAGGAACGGAGACGTCCGATCACTGTCCGAGCCAAAAGTGAATTGAGCTATTCACAGTGTGTGAGGGGGGAAGGGGTAGCTAGCTACCCCTTCCCTACCCCCTGCTAATTAGCAAGGGGGTAGTTAACCCTCGTTTAATTTTAATGGCTCGTCATTCAGCTCCGCCAAATGTTACCCCATGGAAATAGCAATGGTTTGTATTGGGTTACGGAACAAACAAATTTTAAAGCTTTTATCTCAATTATCTTTCATTATTCCGGTTCTTTGAATTCTGCGAACATATTAGACTACTTAAGAAAGACTCTCTCTCTCTCTCTCTCTCCCTCTCTCTCTCTCTCTCTCTCTCTCTCTCTCTCTCTCTCTCCGCCGTCTCAATTTCAGTTGGGGGTTAGTGGCAATAACGGATATTATTAATACCTCCGGGATGAGTCCAGGTGACTTTAATGGCTCTATTAATAATCGGTGGCCATTGTACTTTTAAGCTGCGTATTTCTGTGGAAATGTGGATCTGGAGAACCTACGGGGAACCCCCGGGAAAAGGACATGGCGATTGATGAATACAATCCTGCTTTTATTTTCTATTGGACATTAATTCTCGTGGTTGCTGATTTATCCCGTTTTCTTTAGTGTTGCTTGGTTGCAGGGTGTTACTCTTACATCAAAAATACCATTTTTTAATATACTTTGTGTATGTCACATGAAGAGTTAGAAGACCCAGGCCTACTTGGCTGAGGACTACCAAGTGTCAAGTAGATGATGATTGGAGACATGTTGATTTAAAAGCTCAAAATAGAGACGACTGACGAAATCTAACCGAGGCCCTTAGCGTCAACAGGCGTACGAGGAGATGAGGTTGATGATAATGTCAAAAATATGATATATCGTGGCAATTATAAGGGTAACATAAAAAATTCTCAAATATATGATATTATAAAATGATCTCAATTAGAGATGGAAATCGAGACCTGTTGAGCCTAGCAATTCTTTACGAACAGTGAACTATTTCAAGTACGCCATAATATGTTCCAAACGCAAATATTTCTATGAAACTTATATAACCAATCTGTTAATTGATGCCTCAGGGAGAGTATGATTAAACACTTTTTTTTTCTGGTAAAATCATGGCTACGATTAAGAAAAGTAATTCTCTCGTACTCAGCTTTGACAAACAATATTCACACGCACAAACGAACCTCTTTCTGAACCCCTTTATTAAGGGGACTGCCAATATATTGAAAAAGCATCTCCTCTATCTAATAAAGAGGAAGTGTTTGGTGTGTGTGTTTGTGTGTGTATGTATATCCGGTCACGCTCAGCTCTTCCCAGGGGGAGAGGGAGTAGTCACACCCTGGTGAGAAGGGGTGCCGGCGGGTGTGTGTGCATATCTATCTAAATATCCTGCCGTCAATTTTGAGGGGTCGCGTACACTAGTGTATGTATGTATATATATATATATATATATATATATATATATATATATATATATATATATATATATATATATATATATATGTTTGTGTATGTACGCGCGCAAGTGTTTATGTACATGATGTACATGTAAACACTCACATTACTGTTTTCTCCTCACTCGAGTGTTCCATATTTAGTACTAAGAGCAAAGTGGTAAACTTCTCCCTTGACCAGTAAATCTGACCTAACTTTAGGGGAACAGGAAATTGGGGGAATGATGAATGGGGAATAGTGGAAGAAAAGGAAATTAGAGTTGGGTCATGGGGAATGAGGGGGAGAAAACATTCCTCTTGGAATCATCATTATTTCAAAAAAAAGTCTCGAAGTTGTTTTAATGTTCAACAGGCCGACATAAGTCTCTTTATATAGATTATTTTTTAAATTGTTATTTTAAACGTCCATTACTTCTCGTGTAGTTTATTTATTTCCTTATTTCTTTTCTTCACTGGGCTATTTTTCTTTTTTTTCTATTTTTTGCTATTGGAGCCCTTGGCTTATAGCATCGTGCTTTTTCAACTAGGGTTGTAGCTTAGCTAATAATAATAATAATAATAATAATAATAATAATAATAATTAGTGAGGCTAATAAGAATATTTATTTCATAAAATGGGCCAATTCGCAAGCACTTCCGGATTAAGTGGTATAAATATTTTTTTTTAGTTTACATATGGTCACAACTACTTACAACAACAACAACAAATGTAGTCGTTTCTATATAATCCACTGTAAGACAAAGGGCTCAGACATGTCTTGTATTCCTGTCTGCGGTTTAGCCAGTACTCATCACTACACTGGCCAGTACAGATTGGTGATGGTGGGAGAGTTTTTCTGATCGCTCACAGGAAATCAACCTAGTAAGGGTGGCCCTGAATAGTACAGCATTGCTAATCACAAACTCTCACCACGTTAAGTATCCCCACTCATAACATGGTATATCCAATAATG
>NC_090751.1:28722987-28740487 GCF_036898095.1 Palaemon carinicauda | reverse complement strand
ATTTTTCCATTTCACTTATTTTTACTTTTCCATTGCACTCTTTTTTTCTATTTTTCCATTTCACTCTTTTTCACTTTTCCATCTAACTCATTCTTACTTTTCCATTTCACTCATTTTTACTTTTCCGTTTCACTCTTTACTTCCTTCCCTATCACTTTTTTTTCTACTTTTCCATTTCACTCTTTTTAACCTTTCCATTTCACTCTTCTTTACTTGTCCATCTCACTCATTGTAACGTTTTCATTTCACACTTTTTTTTACTTTACCATTTCACTCTTTTTTTTTTTAATTTTCCATTTCACCCGTTTTCGTTCTTTCCATTCCACTAGTTTTCACTTTCCCATTTCACTCTTTTTTAATTTTCCATTTCACTTTTTTTTTTTACTTTTCCATTTCATCCGTTTTCGTTCTTTCCATTTCACTAGTTTTCACTTTCCCATTTCACTCTTTTTTAATTTTCCATTTCACTCTTTTTTTTTAACTTTTCCATTTCACCCGTTTTCGTTTTTTCCATTTCACTAGTTTTCACTTTCCCATTTCACTATTTTTTTAATTTTCCATTTCGCTCTTGTTTCACCTGATCATCGGTGCCTTTTATGGATTAGCGATTAGCAACCAATCAGATCAAACGGGGAATCACGCGTTCATTAACTTATTTACCGAACCTTTAAATGGGGATTATTGTTTGCCTTGATGGCGTTTGCGGACAAAACCAAAACTGTTTGCAATGGCCCTTTTGATGTGTAAATAGTATCAGCAGATTGATTAGTTAGTCAACTATCGGACGCGTGATTTCTGATGACTTTTGTCGCTTTGGTGGCCTTATTAATTGGGGTTATAAAAACAATATTTGAATTATCCATTTCAAATGACCAGTAATCTATTTTTTTTTTTTTTTTTTTTTTTTTCGAGAGAGAGAGAGAGAGAGAGAGAGAGAGAGAGAGAGAGAGAGAGCAAACATATTGACAGTATTTTAATTAAGCAACTATAAACAATATTTGAATTCATAAAAAATCACCATTAATATATTTTTGTAGAGAGAGAGAGAGAGAGAGAGAGAGAGAGAGAGAGCACCTATAAACAATATTTGAATTCATAAAAAATCGCCATTATTATATTTTTGTAGAGAGAGAGAGAGAGAGAGAGAGAGAGAGAGAGAGAGAGAACATCTGTAAAAGATAAGCCTTTACGGCCTTTATCTGGGAGAGACGAATAGGCAGAGAAAAAAAAGAAGTGTAAAGTTTGGGACTCTAAATTTTCAGAGAGAGAGAGAGAGAGAGAGAGAGAGAGAGAGAGAGAGATCTAAGATAAGTCTTTATGATCTTCCCTGGGGAAAGACAGACATGTTGAGAAATAAACATGACGTTTGGAGTTTTTTAAAATTTTCAGCTGCTCCAAATAGCAGCCGCATACACTCCTCTCAATTATGTAAAATAGGTGTAGAAGATATTATTATTATTATTATTATTATTATTATTATTATTATTATTATTACTTGCTAAGCTACAACCCTAGTTGGAAAAGCAGAATGCTATAATCCCGAGGCCTCCAACAGGGAAAATAGCCCAGTGAGGAAAGGAAAAAAGGAAATTACAAGTAGGCCTAATTAACAACTAAAATGAAATATTTTAAGAACAACAACAACATCATAACAAATCTTTCACATATGAACTAAAAAAAACTTCAAAAACACAAGAGGAAGAGAAATAAGATAGAATAGTGTGCCCCAGTGTAACCTTAAGCAAGAGAACTCTACCCCAAGTCAGTGGAAGATCATGGTACTGAGGTTATGGCACTATCCAAGACCACAGAACAACGGTTTAATTTTGGAGTGATTTCGGATACAACATATTAATTTGGGCCAGAAGGTCCAGCACTGGGGTCTCCTATTTGCAACCGGGATAAAACCGAAAATAGCAATAAGGAAGAAAAATTACGAAGTGGGACAGCAAGATAAAAGAAAGGAACTTAGAATGGAGGTACAGTAAAAACCTAAAATGGAAAATGTGAAATTATGAGTTACTCTCAATCAAACGTTACGATAAGCTGTTATCTTTACTTATTTTCAGTTTGCTTAATAACATTTCTAATAAAAGATTAGTAAGTTTATACCTAAATATTAGTGAACAGGTTTTTTTTTCTTTTTGTCTACTATTTCATTAATTGTTTTATTTAAATATTCAAATAATTTTCGAATAATTTGGAAGAGAAGGAAACATCCCATAAATAAAATGCCATATTATCATATTGATAAATGTAAAATGTTAAATTGTGAAGGATCCTTACCTGGATGCAAATCGCAAAATATTAATAAGGGAATCAGTTCTCTTTATATTAAGCAAAACAACAACACTAAACAAAAGAAATTTTATACTGCTCATGCAACATGCAGGCAGTGTTTAATATTAAATTAGCAATGAAAAATGACTTGTTTTGTTAGTAATAATAATACCGATAATAGGAACATCAGTAGTAGTGGTGGTGATAACAGTAGTAGTAATAGTGCTCAATATTTAATCATATTGATAACAGAAAATTTGCCTATTTTCGATAATAATAAAAATACTATTAATATAATAATAATACTACAACAACAACAACAACAACAACAATAATAATAATAATCTCCCCTACAAAATAAAGAGCAACGTGTCTGGCTTCATATAACGTATAAATATATATTTCTTGCCGGTCCCTCGGTTAGGGGGAGAGGAAGCAGTCATACCATGGCGAGTTGTTAACCCGGGAAGTACTCGAAAACCAGAATTTCCTTCAAATTGCTCAAACTGCCGTGTTGTAGTTAGGAAAGGGTGAAGCAGTGCGAAGGGTTGAATTTGTGTGAGTGCATATCTCAATTTAGCAGTAATTTTTGACGGTTCGCGTACACTTATGATAATTACAATAATAATAATAATAATAATAATAATAATAATAATAATAATGATGATAATAATAATAATGATGATGATAATAATACTAATAATAATGTTAATTATAATAATAATAATGATGATGATGATGATAATATTAATAATAATAATCATAGTTATTATAATAATAAAAACAATAACAATAGCAATAATAATGATAATAATAATAATAATAATAATAATAATAATAATGAGACGCACCTGGGACAAAGAAGGCACGAGGCGACAACTGCTCCCCCTCCCCCCTCCGACTTCCTATAATTACAATAATCCTTCAGAGCTCTGGAGTGATAATTATTTCTCCGATTGAGAGCCTCCGAGAGACAATTCAAATTTGTGATATTTCCGCTCAATTAAAGCAACGAAAGAGCTTTGTGTACATCCGTGTTTCTTGGCGTCATTAATTATTTTCAATTATGATAATAGCTATGATTAAGCAGGGACCCTTTTAAGCGTTTAATTAGCGATGGTCATTGGATTTCACGATTAATTGACTTGTTTTAAATTAGGGTGGAGTGATGGGCGAACAGCTGGTCATTCTTCCGTGATGCTCTTATGCATTAAAACGTTTATTGATAAACTAAGCATTTATTGAACGTTTTGAGGTTGATGAAGACGTGTACATGTAGAAGAGGGTCCAATTTACGTGATTAAGGTACTTAACATATTAAGCATGACTGTGAACAAACACACATATATATACATATATATAGACTTATATATATATATATATATATATATACTGTATATATATATGTGTGTGTGTGTGTGTATTGATATATATATACATATATATATATATATATATATGCTATAAATATATATACAAGCAAGTACACTCCCTATAAACCATATATGTATGTATGAATGTATATATATACATATACATACATACATATATATATATATATATATATAAAGAAACAAACCGAAGAACGAGTCTAATGATCCGTCGGTTGACAGGGCACTAGAGCGTATATGGGAGACGCCCTATTCCATATGGGGCACTGGCGTACCCGCGACTGCTCCAGACCGCGTCTGCTTGGACCAGACGTGTGATTGGACCCGCGATAGGAACGATGACTAGAGAGAATCGATCAGGGAACTGGTTCTCACAAGTGCAAGTTGTTTTCATTTTTAGTGAGTGTACTAATGGGGTCTGTGTTAGTTGGAGTAAATAATTAAATCGATGCTTATAGCATCTTGCTTTTCCAACTAGAGTTGTAGCTTGGATAATAATAATAATAATAATAATAATAATAATAATAATAATAATAATAATAATAATAATAATAATAATAATAAGAATAATAAGAAAAATAATAATAAAAATAATAATAAAAATAAAATAATAATAATAATAATAAGTGGGGAAATTTTATCCAGAAGATGTTTTCATATATAATTTAGAATTTTTACTCTGTAGGGCTAAAATTATGAACAATTCTCAGTCTATGTTTAAAGGTCGCTCATGAATTGCAGACGCAATGGGCATAGACAAAACTCTAACAGGATAATACCTTAGAGACTTACCATATATACATAACATCAGCGCCCATGTCTCCTCGTCGCCCAAGTAATGACTAAAGATGGCCAGGCAATGGCTGCTGATCATTCAGCAGATAGACATATTGGCTTTCATAAATCTCATCTTTAGCTCACAGAGATAGTGAGGTTGTAGCACTACAAAAAACTATCGAGCTTCAGCGCGACTCGAACCCCGGCCTGGCAGATCCCCAGGCAGAGATCTGCCAGAGATTTTTTTTTTTTTTTTTTTTTTTTTTTTTTTTTGCATTTCTTCTGTATTTTTCTCCGATTCACAAATAAAGTATAACTTAGAGTAAAAATTACTTTTATTCCACGGAAGTGGCTGTACCGTAATAAAAATTTAAAAATCAAACCCGCAAAGGGTGCCAAGCGCATACTAGTTTCTTCCGTGCTAGCAGATCTCCATATTCCACAACTTCTATATTTACTACCGCTAATTATATATATATATATATATATAATATATATATGTGTATATATATATATATATACATATATATATATATATATATAATATATATATAATATATATATGTGTATATATATATATATATACATACATACATATACATACACACACACACACACACATATATATATATATATATATATGTATACACACCTATTTGAGAAAACAACACAACTTACCGTTAAATCAAATTCAAATTGACGTTTAATTAATGCAGTTAAACTACATAGAATTCAAAACCTAAAGACAAATGGAAGAAAGAAATACAAAAAAAAAAAAATGCTACTTTTTCCCAGCGTGTTATTTCGCTTCCGAAAAAAGTCCCACCGGTAAATGATTTACCGAAAATATCATTAGTCAAATTCACTTAGCCATGAAGTCGACCGAAAGGCGCGTTCACATTTAACGATGGATGGAGTTTATTTTGTGCAGAACATAATTAAATGTTGAACAAAGTCCGGAATGTCATTTTTTGAACCAAATCAAATTTCAATTTCCAGCGTGTTTGGCCCCGCCTATTTCCGGGAGACACACCCCGATTTACCAGTCGGGTTGCCTGTTTTTTTGGGGGATATCATTTGTAGGACCTGTAGAAAAAAAATTCTTTGTTTGAATGTTTGTTTTTTGTGGATATCATTTGTAGGGCCTGTAGAAAAAAAAAAATTCTTTGTTTGAATGTTGATGAGGTAAAAATAATGATATTAATATTATTAAATTTAATGGTTTAAAAGGTCGCTCATGAATGGCAGAGGCAATGGACAGTAACTGTCTTCGCAGGGAAATTTCTTATGAGATTGACCATATATACTGTATATATGATCAGCGCCCAAGCCCCCTCTCCACCCAGGCTAGGACCAAGGGGGGTCAAGTTTTGGCTGCTTTGAGAGAGAGAGAGAGAGAGAGAGGAGAGAGAGAGAGAGATAATCATTACCTTTCCATTGAAGAATGGTTAGAGGAAACATAAACCTATAATATCAGGTGTGTGAGAGAGAGAGAGAGAGAGAGAGAGAGAGAGAGAGAGAATCATTACTTTTCCATTGAAGAATGGTTAGAGGAAACATACACCTATAATATCATGTGAGAGAGAGAGAGAGAGAGAGAGAGAGAGAGAGAGAGATCATTACTTTTCCATTGAAGAATGGTTAGAGGAAACATAAACTTATAATATCATGTGAGAGAGAGAGAGAGAGAGAGAGAGAGAGAGAGAGATTTCTCCAGGCGACGACATTTTCGTCCGGCATCGCTAGTCGAGTCAAGTCACGACCCACCTCCGAGATGTTGATAGCGGTGGCGAGAGGATGCAATCCCCCCTCGGAGGCTTTTGAGAATGATAATAGGAAGATTACTTTCGTTGCCTCTTTTTCCCACAGGATAAAAAAGCCAATGAGGATTGGAACGAAGAGACCTTCGAGGTTTTTCTCAAGTCTGGTTAGGGATGATTTTTCCCCCCTTTTTTTTTTTGAGTGAGGGGGTGGTGTCATATCTAAAAAGGATCACCGTAGGTATTGAGTTTCTAAATTATATCCTTTTGAAAAAAATATATATATCAAAAAACAGTTTTTCTCTTTACGATTATTTTGTCTTTTATTTGGGAGGCGGGGGGGGGGGGGGTGGGGTTTCACAGCTATAAAGGAATACCACAGGCATTTTCCTTTCGAAATTCCATTCTTTTTATAATATATATATATATATATATATATATATGTATATATATATACATATATTAGAAAAATTGTTTTTCCCCTATGAGGATTGCATGGGGGTGGGGGGGGGGGTTAGTGTCATAGCAAGAATAGCTAAAATGAAATCCCACAGGTAGTTGCTCTCAAAATAAAATACTCTTGACAAAGAAAAAAAAGTATTTAAAAAATCGTTTTTCCCCTCTGGGAATTATTTTGCCTTTTTCGAGTGATAGAGGCGGTGTCACAGTTAACAAGAAACCCTATAGGTATAAACTTTCGAAATTCCATCCTCTTGACAAAAAGTAAAAAACTATAAAATTTATTTTCCCCTTTGGGGATTAAGTTCCCAAAGCTACAAGGTCTTGTCATACAAAGCGGTGTGTTGTTACTGGTCTCATCTGCAGTTATAGCAGCAGGACCAGATGTAATAACAGCATCAGTAGGAGTAATAATAGCAGCGAGTGCGTAATAGCAGCAGTAGAAAATAAGCAGAGCCACTAGAAAGAGGTAGAAATGAAAAAGTATTAATGCGCAAGAGGTGGTACGAACCCGGATATTATTCAGAGGCAATATGGTAATGTTACTGAACACCCAATTTAAAATTGAAATAAAACAATAAAATCTTCAAAAATGAAATAATAAAAGAAAACTGAATGGCCTCATTCGAATATCATTTCGTCCTCAAAACATCTAGAAACTTTAAATTTGTACCTTGAATTACAGCCAAAATCAGCAAATATGAAATAAAAAACTTAGGGAATCTTTCAAGAACCATTTGATTCTAACACTTGAATCTCACAACGTCTCAAAAATTTAATATTGTACTTTCAATTACAGCCAAAAAAAAAAAAAAAAAAAAAAAAAAAAAAAAAAAAAAAAAAGGAAATATTTCAAGTACCATCTGATTCACCAAATAGTTTCGCACATCCTCTCAAAAGTTTAATTTTGTACTTTTAATTACAGCCAAAATCACCCCCAAGTATCATTGCTTCTCACAACATCTCAAATATTAAACATTGTACTTTCAATTACAGCCAAAATCAGCCAAACACCAATATAAAAAATCCTTATGGAATCTTATTAATATCATTTAATACTCGCATCTCAAAACTTTCATCTTGTAATGTCAATAATACATCTATCCATTTAGCGAGACGCTGTTACATCACATAACGAGCCTCAGTCGAAGCAGCTCCCATTTTTGCTAATGGAATTACCATTTACATATAGACGGACATTCGGATCTCGAGGGAAGCCTCATAACGAAGGCCAATAAGCGGGATTAAAAAAAAAAAAAAAAAAAAAAAGTAATACGATATTTTGTCATAAATAATACGAGAAAAAAAAGATTAAGAGATTAGAGTTGTTACGATTGGGATTCTTTTGTTCAATGGAATTATTCGATTTATTGGCCAATCTGGTAATCGTTTACGTATAAATATGGATAAAAACGTTGGGTGCTAAATATAGCTTGTCACTGCTATAACTTCTTTACAGTCACATAAATATTATATATATATATATATATATATGTATATATATATATATATATATATACATATATATATATATATATATATACATACATATATATATACACGTATGTATATATATATATATATATATATATTATATATATATATATATATATTTATACTGTATATATATGTGTATGTGCGTTTTGTGTGTGTCATTTGCATTAATTGTATGCACTTAAGCTAATATTCATGTAAATTGACTACTCATTCTAGAACAAAGTAGCAAAGTTGCACACTTATACTCTGCACAAAAAAAAAAAAAAAGTTGCATTATGAATGAAAAGTTTTTACCCTCGAGTATTGTTCCGTATTACACATCCATAATCAGAAAAAAACTGTTATTTCCAGATCTTGTAATTGGTACAATTAACCTCCTTTCGCAAGGCATTAGGACAAGGTTATTCAGTATTACCATGTTGTAGCATAATTTGAATGTTCGAATTAAGCTACATGGAATGAATTTCAGTTTCATTGCCAACTTAATGGATTTGAAGGCTGGAATCGAGATGCGTTTCAGCATAATTCCGAGATCAACTCGTACCGATTTGTGTCATTTATGGATTTGATATTTAAAAAAAAAAAAAAAATTCATGCCACTAACTACGCCAACATGGGATCTTCACTTTAAAATTAGAGCAGTATTGTAAAATGTTTTGGACATCTTGTTTATTAATTTACTCTCTCTCTCTCTCTCTCTCTCTCTCTCTCTCTCTCTCTCTCTCGTAGTTTATTTACTTCCTTTCCTCACTGGGGTATTATCCCTGCTGGAGCCCTTGGGCTTATAGCATCTTGCTTTTCCAACTAGAAGTGTAGCATAGCAAGAAATAATGACAATAATAATAATAATAATAATAATAATAATATACGCCATAATATACGCCAATTGAAAGGAAATTTCTTCCATCATTTATACCAAACAGAAAGAAATGGTTAAGAAAGAGTATGGAAAAACTAAAGCAGAAAAAAGTACCAAAACTTAATAATACAAAATAAACAGTGACTGATTTCTATAGACTCGATGCGGCCAAACATAAGAGGTGAAAATATTCGGGTTAAAATTTACCCAGGGAGAAGTGACGCCAGATACCTCATAATCAATCAATCAATACATTAAGCATAATATTCACCATCATAATTAATCAAGTGACGCTCAAAAGGTTGTAAACATCTTTCACACATATCATCTTATAATCGCTAGAAGGAAATGAACAAAGACGCTAGTTTCACATGTCATGTTCGCAAGTCTACAGAGTGAGAAATGAGCCCGTTCATCTCTCTCTCTCTCTCTCTCTCTCTCTCTCTCTCTCTCTCGGGATCAAGCTGTTGTTTGGAAAGAACGATAACGGAGAATTTTTTTTGAGGGTATAACAAATGCTCAAAGATGAAAGAGAGAGAGAGAGAGAGAGAGAGAGAGAGAGAGAGAGAGAAAATAAGATTGATTTTTACATAGATATGGAAACAATAAACGGAACTTGATATTTGGGAAAAGTAGGAATAGAGAGAGAGAGAGAGAGAGAGAGAGAGAGAGAGATGAATCATGGAAATGATTAGATTGATTTTTACATAGATATGGAAACAATAAACGTAACTTAATATTTGGGAAAAGAAAGAGAGAGAGAGAGAGAGAGAGAGAGAGAGAGAGAGCGAATACCGACGTTCCCAGAATCATCTCAGAGGATAGCTTATTCCGGATTAATTCTATTGGCTGCTAAGACCGGCAGGAGTGCGCCTTCCCATTCCAAGGACCTTAGTCTTCAGTGAAGTGTACTAAGACCAGGACCCACTATAAATCCTACTAGTGGGTCCTAGGACTTAAGAAGGTCCTGACTGAGCCTTTGCTTGGGATATTATTCCCCCATGATGGATACCAATCCGTATCTAATCTTGAGTCCCAATCGGCAACTAATCGCAAGCCCTTGTTTGATAAGATGTAGCTTGTTTCTGTCGATTGATTTTCCCCGTTTCAACTTTGTGTTTACATTGAATAGTTGGAATATTTTAAAGGTCTGTCTGTTTGTCTGTCTGTTCTCAGGTTCATTATTTATTCTGAAGGGATTTTATTTATTCATTCCAATTAGTAGTAACTCTCTCTCTCTCTCTCTCTCTCTCTCTCTCTCTCTCTCTCTCTCAGTATTCCTACATAATTTTCAATTATCAAGTTATGTTTAATGCTTCTTTTCCTATTCAAATATCTATCTATTATTTCAATTTTACGGCCCCCTACTCTCTCTCTCTCTCTCTCTCTCTCTCTCTCAGTATTCCTACATTATTACCAATTATCAAGTTATGTTTATCGTCTCCTTAACCTATTTAAATATCTATCTTATCTTTCCAATTTACTCTCTCTCTCTCTCTCTCTCTCTCTCTCTCTCAAAGCCTTTAATTTTCTCCCGATTCCTATCTTCGCGAGAAAGAGGTGCTGTCTTCATAAAGTCAGATAATTATCAAACTTTACGAAAACTGCCCTCTCTCTCTCTCTCTCTCTCTCTCTCTCTCTCTCTCTCTATCCTTTCGTAAGAGGAGCTTGCGTCATCAACACGTCCCTGAAGCAAAAGGAATCGCCATGTCTTTACATCAGATGATAATCAATCCAAGGGAGGCGAGGAAGTTGGCGCAGGGCGAAAGGGTCATTTCTCGCTTTTGACATTATGAACTTGCTGAAGTTGCAGATGTTATTACGCTTCTAGAAGTCTCGCTTCTATTTCTGTTAATGATTCGCTCTTCGCGTCTTTCTCTTCGCATTTGAGGGTTTCTAAATTTGCCGTCAAAATGAGGTATCAGTGAATGCGGAGGAGCGTGGTGCACTGAGGTGATGTATTGTCGTTAACGTCATGAAACGTATATTGCCTGAGAATACATAAGCCTGTACCTATGAGTTTGCTGCGTCTTGGAATATATGTATGTATGCATGTGCATATATATATATATATATATATACACACATATATCTATATATACATATATATATATATGTATATATATATATATATATATACACACACACACACACACACACACAAAGATACGTAAGGTAGACAGTAAGTGTTTCCCTAGGACATGAGACCGAAATTCAAAGATGAATAACAATGGGATGGAGAGCTTTTGGTAAACAAAATGAGATTATGAACATTAAAATGCCACTTTCTCTAAAAATAAAAGTAGTTAATTAGATCGTTCCACCAGTATTAATTTATGCATTAGAAACTTGGAGCCTTACTAAAGCCTTAAAACATATGATAGTTACAACTCAAAGAGCTATGGAAAGAATAATGATGAGAATGACGCTAGGAGACAGAAAAAGAGCAACATGAATACGAGAGTAAACTAAAGTAAAGGATATTCTAACATGTAAAAAAATGGCCATAGGCAGAACATATAAGAATGAAAGATGATAAATGGACATTTAAGAATAACAGAACGGGCCCCTAATACGGATGAAACAGGAGAAGGAAGAGAATACGATGGATTGACGACCTAAGAAAATTTGTGGGTATACACTGGTATAAACAAACCATGAACAGATGGGAGTGAAAAGTCATGTCTGAGACCTTTGTCCTGCAGTAGACTAGTTACTGCTGCTGCATATATATATATATATATATATATACAGTATATTGTTTGTCTCCTCTCCTAGAGAGAGAGAGAGAGAGAGAGAGAGAGAGAGAGAGAATCTTGTGACTGATTTAAGAGGAAAATGGGCGTGTCCGACATACCTGTATGTACACGACTGCATTACCTGTCATCTATAGGTGGTTGTTACTGTGTTTAACGGCTTAGTGCTGTCATTGGTACATGGTACATACAAACGTGCAGAGAGAGAGAGAGAGAGAGAGAGAGAGAGAGAGAGAGAGATCATTTCCCAAATACGTGAAACTTACGTAATTTCAATATTTCATCTGTGTAATGAATACCAACATGTTATGTGTACATGGGCACAAACTCATTTTTTTCTGACGTTAATAACAATAATAATAATAATAATAATAATAATAATAATAATAATAATAATAATAATAATAATAACAATAACAATAATAATAATAATAATAATAATGATAATAAATTTAATCATGATAATGGTATTAGAAAAAAGTCAATATCAATTTCATGTGTGTTAGCTTTAAATAGTAATTCTTTTTCATTCTACTGAAGTAATATTACTAATAGTATTATTATCATTACTATTTCTAGCTAGGAAACAACCCTAGTTGAAAAAGTTGGATTCTATAAGCCCAAAGGCTCCAACAGGGAAAAAGAGTCCAGTGAGAAAAGAAAATAAGGAAACATAAAATAGTGTGCTATAGTGTACTCTCAAGCAATAGTTAAGCAGTAGTAGTGATGATAGTCATAACGACTTACAACAAGACTGATTCGATCTTCAGCTTAAACGGGCCGAGAGAAGGTTGTGAACTCAAAGGCAGGATGCAATCAACTGAGTTTTTATTAAGGAACACTCTCCTTTATATACAAAATCTCAAGGCAACAGGACATAACATGTTCGAGAGACATACAATGTTACAGAGCAAAACCGGAGACATGATCATTCAGGTTCTTTTTAGTGTGAGGGAAGAGCACAGATACAAGCATAATATATACAAAATAATTTATATACGATCGTGTGAGACACGGTTGGTACAATAGTCTACGTAAAATCCCACAATCGATGTTTTTGTTACTTCGATACTAGTCAATTAAGCACCAAGAGCCATTCAAAAACTCGTTACAGATAATCTCTTTAATCCGAAATATATCATCTATACACAATTCTCCGGATTCCCGAAGCACGTTCCGTGGTCGGATAAGATTAGGAATGAAATGCTGTTATGGTTTGTTCCTCTCAAATTGATTAAGATATTTTGGGTTTTCGTGCCAAAACAAAATAACTTTTTACGTGCGTCTCGCTTATAGGCATACCTTTGAGAGAGAGAGAGAGAGAGAGAGAGAGAGAGAGAGAGAGAGTGCTCTTACAGATGGAACTATAGGGCATGATTGGTTTTTTCAAAGGACATATCTTCGCGCCTTTCTCAATGAGAGAGAAAGAGAGAGAGAGAGAGAGAGAGAGAGAGAGAGATCTTTACACTTCTCAAAGAGACCAACAGAACTATAGAACATGATTGGTTTCTTTCTCAGAGAGAGAGAGAGAGAGAGAGAGAGAGAGAGAGAGAGAGAACTCATCCGTTGTTCTCAGCCTTTGAAGGGACGGCGATTCATTAACTGTATGTGTTGAAAGATACAAACGACAACGGGTGTGTGGTGAGTCTATTTCCAATTTGTCTCCTACTTTACGTCTTTCGATTCGATTAGTTCGAGGTCCAAAAGAATCGACCTTACATTCTTCTTTTACTTTTGTTCGTTCCGGTTAGAAGATTATTTCTTCTCCGGAGGATACTTGTGATCATTTGCAGTTGGTGCAGTTGCCATGTTTTGATTTTTGTTAAGTGTTTTGGTTTTGAAAGAGCTATATTCTAGAAGACTTTTATCATTGGCCACACGATTAAAGACATGTACTCGAGGCAGTCATAAAGAGCATACTTCCGCCTAGAAATGAGATCCTAGATCTGCATCCAGATCCTAAGAATAAGATCCTAAATCTCCCTCCACATCATAACATCCTAGATCTGCATCCACATCTTAAAATTAAGATCCCAAATCTCCATCCAGATCGTAAAAAAAAATATCCTAAATCTCAACCCAGATCTTAAAAATAGGATTCTAATTTAGATCTGCATCCAGATCATAAAAATAATATCCTAGATCTCCACCCACATCTTAGAAGTAAGATCCTAAATCTCCATCCAGATCGTAAAAAATAAGATCCCGAATCCCCATCCAGATCTTAAAAATGTAACCTAGATGTGCATGCAGATCATTATTCATACCAAAATCATACTTTGCTTTAAGATATATAAATGAATAAAAAAAAAAAGTATATTTAAAGGTTAAGAAGAAAAAGAGGGTAATAAAAAAAATTAACGTTACTCCCCGCATTGTGAAGAGACTTAAGGGTTTGCTAAAAATGGCAACAGACCTCCGTGTTAACTACTGTAAACCTTTTTATATTAATCAAAATTGTTAAACTTCATTGCCATTATCTTCTTCGCTCTTTCTTCCCTCCACATTCAAGGTTAATAATCTTTATGATCGCCATTTCCCCATTTTCCAAGCTTTATACTCTACCTGTTTCCAGTCTCATAATCTTCCAACACCGGTTAATATTTTCATTACGGAGATAACTGCGGTTGAACTAATGCTTAAAAAGCCATAACTCTCATTTTGTTCGAATAATTTCATCCCAGCTACGGGCATTAGTCTCTCTCTCTCTCTCTCTCTCTCTCTCTCTCTCTCTCTCTCACACACACAAATACAATGCGTTGCTTAAAGTGGCAGAGCCAGGTCTAGCCCTATTTATTTTTTTGCCATAAGGCAATATTAGGAAAATTACATTTCTGTTATTTAGCACCAATATCATATAACATGATATATATGCTAAACTGGTCCCACGATATTGGAATATCGGAATTATACGATGACATAACTAGCATTTAGTTGAAAAATTTGACCGGAATCCAAGTTCGCAACTGTCACTAATTGCTTTGTCCATAATATACGACCCTTTTGGAATATTCATGCTATAGAGACTTATTCACAGTACAAGATATGCAGTTGGTTCTAGATATTGCCTTCTAAAAGGTATTCGAGAACTTTTATTCTAGCTGTGACCAGTTGTGGAATGATCTTTCTCATCAGGTGGATATTCAAAATTTCAAACTTGCTGTGAATGATTTTCTGTTGGACTAGTTAATACAAGTCTTATTTCATAGTATTTATATGACTTGAATAAGTATCGTTTATTACCTTGATATATATATATATATATATATATATATATATAATAAATTCATTATTCCCCATTTATAGTATATTCGTTACTTCCCATTTCCTTTACGCATTAGGTTGTATCCATGTTGGAACCCCTAGGTTTGTGGCACTTTACTTTCCCAATTAGGGTAGTAGCTTGACTAGTAATATTACCAATTTATTCTCCCTCCTTCCATTCTCACTACATGTTCTGTTCATCTTTAGTTGTGGACGGAGGACTGGGTAGTAGAGGAACCGAACAATACCAAGGATGCTGTGCACTATGTCCTAGATTTTAAACATTAGGCCTAAAAAGGTAAATGGCCCTTATGCCCGTAGTAGCTATATCACAGTTAGTCTGTCCATAACAGTCGATTTATACTAAATTTGCAATAAAAATTCTATTTTCTGTAGTGATAGCTATTTTTGAAAGACATTTATGTTAGTCAAGAGTGACAGTAAAAATGATTACCTTTTGACCTTTATGAAACTCAATGGGGAGGCGACTCCAAATCAAATCAAATAAAACAGACACATTTCTGGAAATATCTTCTGTTCCAGTGCACGCGAAACTCATTAACCATATTGGTGAAAAAATACAATATTTTCTTATTTCTCTTCGCTCTGTTTTTTTTTTCTCGCTTCCTATATAGTTTTTTATATTCTTTGGAAACCAACTTAACAATTTCATAGCCTTTCGTTATGCGTTATTTGAATATAAGGGGATTTTCAGTAATCCCTTTATAAATAAAGGGATCAACCAATTTTCACAGCTATTTCATGATTCAGAGAGACTCTCTCTCTCTCTCTCTCTCTCTCTCTCTCTCTCTTTGTGTTACCTAGTTTTATGATTTGTCTTTTATCGATATATGACTGTTCATAGATCTCCGCCTGGAACCAACAGCAATAGGCGTAAATTACTCAAGTTATAACACAGGGAAAATTGCAAATAATTAATCAATTCAGGAACGAACAATGGAATCGGAGACGACTCAATACATGGACGAAGAAAGAAGCGTAGATGAAAAATGACATAAGATAGATTAGAAAAAATAACTTTCTTGGCCAATAACGTTTCCCAAAGAGGCAAAGGATTAGTATTTATGAAATTTGGGCCATATGACCAGGAGTTGGGGCCCGGGAGGGCATGTTATGTTACATCGAGGTGGCAAGGTAGTGGGGGGGGGGGGGAAAGGTGTAGAGATAAACGAAGCGTATAATTCTTTCTTAAGATTCTTTCTCCCAGGTAATTATCTCTTGATTAACTGTCATTTATCTTATTACCTCCACCAACGAAGTTGGGAGGAGGTTATGTTTTCGCCCTTGTTTGTGAACAGCTTCCTAGCCACAATTTTAATCATAGAGTAATGGAACTTTTAGGGATTAACTGTTATCAAAAAAGCTGGAAATTATTAAACTTTGGAAGGACAAGGTCAAAGGTCAAGGTCACGGTCAAGCAAAATGTCCAATTCACGTAATCAGTCATAAGTTTTGAACATCGTTGTCACAGACTTTAAACTTGGTTCATATTTGAGAGTATGAAAATCCATGCCAATTAAAACATGTTAAGATCAAAGGTCAAGGTCAAGTTCAAGCAAAAGGTCGAAAAATGAGCTGCCGCAGGGGAGGTCTGCGCTCTACTGAGTGCCCCTCTATAGTCAATTTTTTTTAGCGAGGCAGATTTGCACCGACTCTCGCAGCGGTGCCCTTTTAGCTCGGAAAAGTTTCCTGATCGCTGATTGGTTGGACAAGATATTTCTAATCAATCACCAATCAGGAAACCTTTCCGAGCTAAAAGGGCACCACTGCGAGTCGGTGCAAATGCGCCTCATTAAAAGAAATTGACTATAGTTAAGAATGGTTTCCTTTGGTTAAGAACACCCTTCACCTGGCCGCTCGATCATTACCATAACAATACCAGTCAGTAGGTACAGGTAGAAAGTGTGCTGGCATTGGGGTCAAGAGTGCAAGGTCTACACACGCTGAGGAAGCCAATTCATTATCCGTCTCTTGGGAGTGGCAAACCCGGTAAATCCCCATTGAAAAAGAAAATTATAATTAATTGCACATAGAAAATGGGAGAGGCACCACCCTTTCAGAACATTTTATTACAGTATTATTATTATTATTATTATTACTATTATTATTATTATTATTATTATTACTCTTTGCCATTACTGTGCTGCAACTAATACATTAAAGAATAAATAGTAATGATAAGAAAACATTCAATAATAAAATAATTTGGATGTCAATTTTTTTTTTTTTTTATCAAAGCAATCACAAATAGTATAGAACCCCTGAAGTGATAAAATGTCCCAATATTTGTAAAATAGTAAAGACCACGCAGACGTATTTTGGAACGCGTAAAACAGCTTACTTTCTCATTATACAATTCTATTAGCAAAAAAAAAAAATCAGAATTATTAGGAACGGTGTTAATTATCAAGATAATAAAAATAAAAATATAAAGAG
>NC_090751.1:28704869-28714869 GCF_036898095.1 Palaemon carinicauda | reverse complement strand
TCATTCTACTTCTGGACCTAGTATAGGTTGGGATATGGAATTGACTAAGCCCAGTGCCGGCCGGCAGAGATGCTGGACGGCAAGGGTCTTATGTTTTCGAGTGCTGCCCGGACCTCTCTTGGTCCCTCATCCATGCCTGCCGGCGGAGCCGGACGGCATTGGTCAAGGAAGCCTGAATTAAGTTTCTCCCCTTCCTTATATGCACTCTTTCGGTTGCCGGGCTTGGGGGGTTGTGTACACTCTTATCCCGGCATCCATTCTATTTTCTTCTAGTGCTGTACCTGTCCCGGCTGCCGGCCTATGAGGCCGGCTTCCGGCCTATGAGGCCGGCAGCCGGGCAGGTGTAGTCTTCTGGTTCTTTTGCTGCCGGCTGGCATCGGTCTTGTACCTTTGCCGGCCGGCTTATGTCAGTCCTTGTCTGCCGGCCACCAAGAGTGTGGCCAGCAGCTGGGTACTACCTTGTGTAGTTGCTGGCCGGCAATCATTGCCGGCCAACACTGGCTGTTGCTGGCCGGCAGCTGCTGCCGCCGGCACAGGCATTTGAACCAGAGGGCTGCCGCCCTATAGCTGTTAAGTAGTATACTTTAAAGCTAATTGTGGTGTGTGCCGGCCGGCAAAGGCAGGCCGGCACACATCCTCCTATACTGTACTAGTATTCTTCTGTATAGCATATACAGTAAGAAGAAAACTATAGTAAAAGTTTAGGTACAGCACTGTATCTTCTAACACTATTGTGTTTTCTTGCACGGCCCTTTGCTGTTGCCTTCAGACAAGAAGCAGAGTTCTTCCCTGTCTATTATCCCGGATTTTAAAATCATTGCCTAGGTGTGAGCTCCACCTGTTTCCTCTGGAAACTTTGCATTGGTTACTCTAGTAGAGATAAACCATTTTGATTTTATTATCTGGAAGGCTGCAGCAATGGGTTGTGAGGGAAACACGAGTGTGTGTCTTTAATTTCTGAATTGTTATGCTATACTATGCATATCCAGTGATACATAGTTCACTTGATACTCATGGAAATTTCTTCTCTTTACAGAAGGACACTCCGAAGTGGGGAAGTGCTTTCTGCAATGTCAGCAGCAAGAACCTCTGCGGACATGAGTTTTGTAGGAGACACGCAGCATACGCTGTCTCCAAGGATGATCTCCGGTATTGGGACCCTCAGGTATGTACTGTGTGCACTAACCTGATTAATGAGACATTTAAATAGCTAGGAAGAAGCTTCGTACCTGGGTAAGGGGCTTCCAAAAGTACACTTCTGGCCCTTATCTTCCAAATGAGAAGATGGGGCCGTATCTTTTCCCTAAGGCATCAGATGATGCAGTGATTCCCCAGCCTCAAGAGGAGATCCCCTAAGTTCAGATCCAGGTGGATGCTGAAGTCGCGGTCGCGATGCAAGACATCCAGCTAAATGACAGGATATCTGATGTGGACGGGTGTCAGGAGGAAGACCTCCTTGCAGAAGCCCAGGATGAAGTTCAAGCCCCTCTACATCGGCCGGTCTCCCAGTAGAGCTGGGACAGGCCCTCTCTTCTATTGTTGGAATGATCCAACAAATGCAGAAGGAGAATCAGGAGAAGGCGGCTGCAATGGAACTGCGAATGCAGTGCCTTGCAGAATCACATGGGCCCCAGAAAAGCTCAATGTGAAAGACCTTCCTTTGTGCTCGGATGCTAACCCATGGAGGTATGCTGAGCACATGTCGATGACGACTGGAAAGATCGTCATCTCGGATATGCTGGGCTCAGTTCCCCTGGAGGGTGGAATTCTGGCCCAGCAAGGCACCATATCCGGACTGTTATGTCCGGCTGAGGAAGGAACCAGCTTCAAAGGAGGAGGCAGAGCCGAAGGAGGTCATAGTGATGACCATGCTAAGGCTCAAGCTCTACTTTCATCTTCGATGAAAGAGAGGGGCTTCTCTAACTCAAAGGTAGCTGCATTGAATAGGAAGCTCCCTTCCTTTGTGTCCTCGCCTACTAGAGCCTTCCCCCTTTTACAGAAAGGGTTTCTGGCTGTACTAAAAGCAATCGAGGCCGGCAAGTCTTGCCCCTCCCTAGAGGAGTGTAAACCCTTGTCGCTGGCCCTGCCTATGGACCACAAAGATTGGAAGGACGTCCATCTTACGTTCTAAGTGGGAAAGTTGGAGGCTGATATTGCCGGACGTCAGTTCGGCAAGGACCTCCCTAAGCTGTCTGACTTTCTTTTGCGAAGTGAGTTCGATACAAAAGAAAGACTGACTGCCTCAATGTCTCTTCAGACTACTCTCGAGACGATGGCAAGTGACCCCAAGGTCCATGAAATGTTCATGGTAGTGGCCAAGCCTCATCTGGCCACAGTGACGAAGGACCTTTATGGCTTCGTCAAGGCAAGGAGAGCTTGTAGGGAGTTCGTGTTTACCTCGGCTACAGTGAGGCACGAGCTAAAGAAACTAATCTCCTCCAACATTTGGGGGAAAAGACCTTTTTCCCTACCGACTTGGTCAAAGAAGTTTTTGATAAAGCCACCTTGGAGAATAGAAACCTTCTCCAGAAGTGGGACCTGGCTATCAAAAGAAAGTCTTCCCCGGATGAGGGTCCTCAACCAAAGAGGAAGACTATGAGGACTAGGCTACCGTCTCGGCCAGCCAAGCCTCTTAGACAGCAACAGCAACTGCAATTGCCATTGCCCCAGTGCCCCAGATTGTGGCACAAACCCCGACCACCTTTCAGTGGGTACCCCAGGCCGTGTCGACACAGTCCACGGCATTCACCCCAGCGTTCGAAGGGCAGTCTACTTCCTTCCGAGCAAAGCCTAGAGGAGCAGCCAGAGGCTCGTCTAGACGCCCCTCAAGGGGAAGGGGATTCAGGGGTGGTCGTGGTCAGGAAGGCAAGACCTCAGGACGGCAGTCCAAGTGAGGTGATACCGGTAGGAGGGAGACTTCTGAAATTTCGGGATCGGTGGACCTTCGATCCCTGGGCCCACAGCCTACTCAAGAATGGATTGGGCGGGAGCTGGTACAGCACTCCACCCCCGTACCTTCGGTTTTTCCAACACTCCACCCCCGTTATGGAGGAGTACGTTCAAGAACGGTTGGAGAAAAAGGGTGAAGCCCATCAATTTCTAAGGGAGGCTGTTTTGTGTTCCCAAGAAAGACTCGGAAAAGCTCAGAGTCATTCTGGACTTGTCGCCACTTAACAAGTTCATAGTGAATTGCAAATTCAAAATGCTAACACTGCAACACATAAGGACCTTACTGCCCAAGAGGGCATATTCCGTCTCTATAGACTTGTCAGATGCCTACTGGCACATTCCAATTAGCCATCGACTCTCCCCCTACCTAGGGTTCAGGCTACAGCGAAGACTATACGCCTTCGGAGCCATGCCATTCGGGCTAAACATAGCCCCAAGGATTTTTACGAAGCTTGCGAGCGTAGCTCTCAAACAATTTCGCCTAAAGGGAATTCAGGTAGTAGCCTACCTGGACGACTGGTTGGTGTGGGCAGCATCCGAGACAGAATGCTTGCAAGCTTCCAGTCAGTGATCCAGTTCCTAGAGTACCTAGGCTTCAAGATCAACAGAAAAAGTCTCGACTTTCTCCATCTCAAAAGTTCCAGTGGCTAAGATCCACTGGGACCTTTTGTCACACCGTTTCTCCACCCCAGCGAAGAAAAGGAAGGAGATAGCGGGTTCTGTCAAGAGATTTCAAGATTCCGAAAGGATATCAAGACACGAGCAGGAGAGAGTACTGCGCTCTCTCCAGTTTGCTTCGGTGACAGACCCAGTGCTAAGAGCACAGCTAAAGGATGCAATCGGAGTTTGGAGAAGTTATGCATCAAACGTGTGAAGAGATCTGAGAAGACCAGCCGCTTCGGCTAAGTACTCTTCTCAGGCCTTGGTCCCAAGCCAGACATCTAAAGAAGTCAGGTTCTTCTTCAGCCACCTCCCCCGTCGGTGACGATTCACTCAGACGCCTCAAAGGAGGGATGGGGAGGTCACTCTCATCGGAAAAAAGTCCAGGGGACTTGGTCCAGGCTATTCAAGACCTTTCTCATAAAACTTTCTAGAAGCTAGGGCAGTGCTCCTTACCTTAAAGAAAGTCTCCCCGCGTCATTCGTTCCACATAAAGTGGTAATAGACAGCGAGGTAGTTGTAAGATACTTGAATCGACAAGGATCGAGGTCACCACCTCTCAACCAGGTGATGTTGGCCGTCTTCCGATTGGCGGAAAAGAAGAAGTGGTACCTGTCGGCAGTTCACCTTCAAGGAGTCCGCAATGTGACAGCGGACGCTCTATCCAGGTTCACACCGATAGAGTCGGAATGGTCCTTAGACGCAGGATCATTCTCCTTCATTCTGAATCAGTCCCAGAACTGCAGATAGACCTCTTTGCGACGAAAGACAACAAGAAGTTGCCCCTGTACGTGCCCCGTACGAGGACCCCTTAGCGGAAGCAGTGGACGCGATGTCCCTCGACTGGAACAGATGGTCCAAGATTTATCTGTTCCCTCCTCACAACCTTCTGTTGAGGGTCCTCAACAAACTGAGATCCTTCAAAGGGTAGCGGCAATAGTGGCCCACAAGTGGCCGAACAGCGTGTGGTTCCTCCTGGCATTGGAACTGTAGCTGAAGTTTGTACCACTACCAGATCCAGTTCTGACCCAGCGAGTCCAGAAGTCAACTGTCTGCGCTTCATTACAGAAAACCCGGACCCTGCAGTTCATGATTTTCTCTCCCTAGCGGTGAGAAAGCGTTTCGGGATTTCGAAAGCCAGTATAGACTTCATTGAGGAATATAAATGCAAATCTACTAGAAGGCAATATGAGTCATCTTGGAGAAAATGGGTGGCCTCTTGTCAAGGCGAAGATTCCGCAGGAGATCTTGACAGACTTCTGCTTATCTTTTTTCCCCACCTCCATGGTCAAGGGTTGGCAGCGAACACGATTTCAGCGTGTAAGTCTGCTTTGACAAGACCCATTCTATATGCCTTCCAGGTCGACCTAGGTAACGAGATCTTTAATAAAGTCCCGAAAGCCTGTGCTAGGCTCAGACCTTCAGCACCTCCAAAGCCCATTTCATGGTCTTTAGACAAGTTCTTCATTTCGCTTCTCTGTTGAGCAATGAAGAATGTGCGTTAAAGGATTTGACACAAAAAGTTATTTTCCTAATTTGCACTCGCGTCCGGGGCCAGGGTTAGTAAGATTGTAGCCTCTCGAGAGAGGCAGGTCGTGTTCAGTTCCTGGATGGGGAAGAACTGAACCTGTTTCCGGATCCTACGTTTCTCGCCAAGAATGAGTTACCCACCAACAGGTGGGGTCCCTGGAGAATCTGCCCTCTGAAAGAAGATGCATCTCTATGTCCAGTAGAATGCCTAAAGGTCTATCTTCATAGAACTTCAGACTTCAAGGGTGGTCAACTATTCAGGGGAGAAACATCAGGCTCAAATTTATCTCTGAATCAACTCAGAGCGAAAATCACATATTTTATTCGCAGAGCGGATCCTGACAATACACCCGCAGGTCACGATCCGAGGAAAGTTGCCTCATTCTTAAATTTCTTTAATTGCATGGATTTTGAACATCTCCATTCATACACTGGCTGGAAGTCTTCCAGAGTGTTCTTTCCCCACTATGCGAAGCAAGTAGAGGAACTAAAAGAGATCTGTGGTAGCAGTGGGTCGCGGTGTTAACCCTACTGTTTAACTCTGCGAGGAACAGTGGTCTTAATTGGGACGATTAATTCCAGGGTGAGTGTGTAGTTACATACTGTACTACAAACTAAGTGAGGGCACTGTGTTGCCCATCCAGACTGTTCCATTTCCGAAGGTGAACCTAGCATAAGTGCAGACATGTGTGCCGAGCGTTTCTAACGCTAATGTCATTGATTTGTAATACAGGCTTTTATGACTTTGATACCTCGGTATCTTAAAAGTGGCATCTAATGTTTTTCTTTCAGACAAACAAGCCCTGTTTACTATCATACTTATGCTTAAAGTTTTGGGTTATCCTCTTCTTATATATATATATATATAATTGTGGTTAACCTGTCTATTTATTGCCTGTCAATAATCTGGTTCTTGAGAACCTTGCGTCTCCTTCACCTGTGTCAATTTACTGGTATAATTGAGCATTCATTCTATGTACCTTATCTGGGATAATTCTAATAGAATTGTTCCTTTATGCAAGCTATGTTGCATTGGTTTTCCTCCTATGCGGATATAAAACCTTTGTCCAATACAAGTATTGTGCGGAAAACTGGTCGATATTTCATATTGACGCAGTGGTCCTTTACAAACTATGCTTTACTTAATATAGGGCGAGACCACTATATTAGCTTGCCTGGTATTCGTACATAGATATATGTACTCTTCGAGACTTTTCCAGAGTCTAGTAGGACTCTTCCCTGTAGGGGGCAGGAAGCTCTAACATAGTTTATAGTTAGTTGAAAAGATGTATAACGGTAACATCTTAGGTCTCTAGGTCTAGTCGACCGGGAAAAAATTACCTCCGGGGAGTACGGCACGTTCTGAGAATCCACAGATACAGTAATGCTCTGGTACACTTCCATCAGGACGACATGGCTTGAGCCCAAAAAACGGATTTTGAGCGAAGCGAAAAATCTATTTTTGGGTGAGATGGCCATGTCGTCCTGATGGACCCCGCCCTTCCTTTCTAAGAAAGGGCTGTAGGACCCCTCCCTACATACAGTATCTGTAGCACCTCGTGTACGCTACAAGGAATACAGATGGCGCCAGGATTGGCGCCAGGCACGCATACGAATCGGGGGATAGGGAAGCCTTGGGAGCGGCTCCCCTTTTTCTTTCCCGAATTCGTATCTCGTCAATCTCCCTCCTACGAGACGAATCTCTGTTCAGGTCGTAGATTGCCATGTGACGTGTCTAGAATACGTCCTCTGATATGTCGCGATATCCCTTTCACGAGGGATACTCGCTCCAGGAGTTAGAATTCTGGTACCTTAAGGTAAATTCTCTGGGAATATCGCCGTAGTTGTAATATACCCTAGGAAGCTACCCTATAGGAACTTCCATCAGGACGACATGGCCATCTCACCCAAAAATAGATTTTTCGCTTCGCTCAAAATCCGTTATATATATCGCCCAATTGTTCCGATTTACCCTTTATTGTTTTTAAATCGGGCCGTGTATATATATATATATATATATCGCCCAATTAATCCAATTTACCCTTTATTGTTTTTAAATCCCGCCTTATGTATATATATATATATATATGTGTGTGTGTGTGTTATATATATATATATATTATATATTTTATATGTAAATATTTTTATATATACATATATGAATATATATATATAATATATATACTAAATATATATATATATATATATATATATACACACACACACACACACACACATATATATAATATAATATATGTATATATATACTCATCATAAAAGTAAATATACTAAAAAATTATGAATGCAACACGGCTAGTCTTCAAGATTTGAGAAAAGCATAGTTTATTTTAGTGTTATATAAATGTGATTATTAATAATATTCGATAAAGTACACATAGTTATTTTATATGCAAACAACTATATATCACAATATTTTATATATACTTAGTATTCATGTTTTTTTTTTTTAATCAAGTACATCAATTGATTATATTTGTATATAGATAGAAATATAAAACGCTAAAAACTCATAAAGAATATAGAATTATAAGCATTTTGAAAAATGCATTACGCTGATTTATAAGTTCCATTAACAATGATTATATATTCTATATAGATAGGAATATAAAACGCAAAACCTCATAAAGAATTATAAGCATTTTAAAAAGAAGCATCACGCTGATTTATAAGTTCCATTATCATCTATTATATTCGTATATAGATAGAAATATAGAACCCTAAAATTTATAAAGAATTATGAGCCTTTTAAAAAAGCATCACGCTGATTTATAAGTTCCATAACAACCTGCCAATAAACTAACACAAATAAATGACATAAACAGACAGAGCAGCAGTACCACGATCGTAAATAGACAATAAACATGAAGCCGACAAAAATGGCTTCACTAATTTTACACGAGATTCCTGGGCTGTAAAGCAGAGTTCCCTGGGGAATGGGGGTATGAGAGAAGGGGTTCCCAGGGGGTTGGGTAGTAGGGGTGGGTGGGGGGTTCCGGCAAATTATTTCCCCCAAGCAAACACGGTTATTGGATCTAAAGGGAAAATTCTTTTCGTATATTGTCCTTTTGGGGTTTATGAGTTTTAAGTGTCATAATTATTAATAATGGTGGTAGCGTCCTTAGGTTTAATTCATATTAAAGGCCTTGAGAGAGTTATTATTATTATTATTATTATTATTATTATTATTATTATTATTATTATTATTAATGCAACTGCTTGTCCGTTTGTTTGTTTGTGAACAACGTCCTGGCTACAATTTTACTCAGAGTAGTGAAACTTTCCTGGATTAATTGTTATGTGAGACGTGGGAAAAGATTCACTTTTAAAATCCTAAGATAGAGGTCAAGGTCTAGGTCGAGCAAGAAGCCGACCAAATTAACTCTAAGGCAAGCTAGTTTCGAAAATTAAGCTGTCGTGGCGGAGGTCTGCACTCTCAGATTACATTTTCAGTTATCATTATTGTTATTGTTGTTTTTGTTGTTGTTGTTGCTGCTGCTCATCCATAATAAAAACCAAATAGATTTCAAACAATTTACTCGCTCTTTCCCTTTCTTGGAACCTTAAATGGGTGAAAGAAGAAAGAAAAAGAGAGAACGACTTGAAATCGTACCTGGCCTTGAGAGAGAGAGAGAGAGAGAGAGAGAGATGAGAGAGAGAGAGAGAATCAATGCTGGCATGGTGCCACGACCCAGAGAGAGAGAGAGAGAGAGAGAGAGAGAGAGGGGGCGATCTAAGCATCTGAAGCTATTGTTGGGGAGCCAAGGAGAACATTTGATCATCAAGGGGAAAAAAGTAAAAATCCCTTGAGGAAGAAATCGGGCTTGGAAATAAACGGTTCGTAAGTAAGTAGAAAAAGAAGGTTTAAGGTTTAAAGGTCTCTAATGAATGGCAGAGGCAAAAGATTAGGTACAATGCCACAATGCCAGAGACACCGACCATATATACATATGATAAAACGCCCAATCTTAGAACCAGGGAATGCCAGACAATGGCTACTGATGACTCAGCAGATACACCTTCCCCCCAAACCCCCCATCCTTATCTCACAAGGACGGTGAGGTTGCAGACACTATAAGAAACTATTGATTTCAGCGAGCCTGAATCCCAGTCCAGTAAATCGCTAGGCAGTGACGTTTTTAGTAGGCTACCTCAAGAAGGTGTTGGGAAGTTAGCAAATTTGGTCGTTCGTTGTGGATTTCACCATTGGCAGAAGAATGAAAGTTGGTTTGTGTATTGGAGTGAATTTGATTACTTGGCCTCTTTTTTTTTTTTTTTACATTTATGTATATATATATATATATATATACATACATATATATATTTATACATACATACATATATATATATATACATATATATATATATATATATATATGTATATGTATATATATAGTGGCCTTAGACCAGTTGCCTGATATATATATATATATATATATAGGTAACCGTGAATATCAGCTACAGACAATAGTTCCATAGAACCTTGTTATGAACTGTGGGAATCGGGATGTAAGGTGGAAATTTTTCAGAAAAGTATAAAAAAAAACTTTCAGCGTTGAACTATGCGACAAAAAAAAGTATTAAGGAAAAAGTAGTAATAACGGAAACGAGACACCTTTTCACTGTGTATCCTTGCGTCTATTGTGTTTTATTGACAGACAAGTTGTTTTCTCTTACGCTTTGGTTAAACGTAATCAATTTCAAATTTCAAAGGGGAATTGATTGATTGATAGGTTGATTGACACATCTCTGTGGATGTTACAGGTATGGTGTGTGAAACTGACTCCAGAGGATTAGAATGTGGTTGAGAGGATGTTATTATTATTATTATTATTATTATTAT
>NC_090751.1:28692369-28694869 GCF_036898095.1 Palaemon carinicauda | reverse complement strand
TGGTACAAAAGGAGTCTGACCTCTATTTTACAACCGAAAGGACTTCGACCCCATTTTGATAAAGATACCTAATGGATGGTACAAAAGGATTCTGACCCCTATTTTACAACCGAAAGGACTTCGACCCCATTTTAATAAAGGTACCTGATGGATGGTACAAAAGGAGTCTGACCCCTATTTTACAACCGAAAGGACTTCGACCCCATTTTAATAAAGGTACCTGATGGTTGGTACAAAAGGAGTCTGACCTCTATTTTACAACCGAAAGGACTTCGACCCCATTTTGATAAAGATACCTAATGGATGGTACAAAAGGATTCTGACCCCTATTTTACAACCGAAAGGACTTCGACCCCATTTTAATAAAGGTACCTGATGGATGGTACAAAAGGAGTCTGACCCCTATTTTACAACCGAAAGGACTTCGACCCCATTTTAATAAAGGTACCTGATGGATGGTACAAAAGGAGTCTGACCTCTATTTTACAACCGAAAGGACTTCGACCCCATTATAATAAAGGTACCTAATGGGTGGTACAAAAGGAGTCTGACCCCTATTTTACAAAAAAAGCCTACATCCATTTTATAAAAGTAGTCGAGACCCCGTTTTAAAAAAAAAAGGAATCCCCCCCCCCATCTTACACAAGGAATGGCACCATTTTACTCGTCTTGTGCAAAAGTAGTCTGAGAAGGATTTTTCAAAAGGATTTTGACCCTTTTATTATTGCAAAAGGATTTTCACCCTTTATTGTTAAATAAAGGATTTTAACCCTGTTATTTTTACAAAAGAATTTTAACCTTTTTTTTCCTACAAAAGGAGTTTAACCCTTTATTTTTACGAAAGGATTTTGATCCTTTCTTTTCACAAAAGGATTTTGACCCTTTATTTTTACAAAATGATTTTGTCCCTTTCTTCTTACAAAAGGAGTTTAAGCCTTTATTTTTACAAACGATTTTTCACCCTTCATTTTTACAAAAGGTTCTTGACCCTTTCTGCCTACAAAAGTACAAAAGGAGTTAAACCTTTTATTTTTACAAAAGGATTTTAATCCTTTCTTTTCGCAAAAGGATTTTGATCCTTTCTTTTCACAAAAAGATTTTGATCCTTTCTTTTCACAAAAGGATTTTGATCCTCTTTTCACAAAAAGATTTTGATCCTTTCTTTTCACAAAAGGATTTTGATGTTTTCATAAAAGGATTATGATCCTTTCTTTTCACAAAAAGATTTTGATCCTTTCTTTTCACAAAAGGATTTTAATCCTTTCTTTTCACAAAAGGATTTTGATCTTTTCATAAAAGGATTATGATCCTTTCTTTTCACAAAAAGATTTTGATCCTTTCTTTTCACAAAAGGATTTTAATCCTTTCTTTTCACAAAAGGATTTTGATCCTCTCTTTTCACAAAAAGATTTTGATCGTTTTTTTCACAAAAAGGATTTTAATCCTTTCTTTCTACAAAAAAGGAGTACTACCTCTATTTTGAAAACGAATTTCAACCTCCGTATACAAAAGAAATCCAACTTCTATTTTACCCTAATCGACCAAATAAATTTTGGAAGATATAATTTATCGCACCATATCTAATGCTTCTCCCATCGCCCGAAAAGGAAGGAAGGAATCAAACTATAGGGATTTATATAGCGAGGACGTAAATGTTATATAACCCCCATCACTGACGTAAAAAGAGAAAATAAAGAAAAAAAAACATTAGAAAGAGACTAACTTCGTTTTATGGAGTCGAAGAGTGAACACTTGACACATATGACCCTCCGTCGACGATGGCGATAAGGTGGTCTAAAAACTCTAAATGACAAGTAAAGGTTTAGATGGTTTGGAAACCTTTGTCAGTGGACCTAAAAGACTCGTTAAGGAGGTTTAGATGGTTTATAAAACGTTACGGGAGACAACTATGAATTGTTTGAGCGAAGCGTAAATGTCTAGATGGTTTAGAAATCCTTATTAAAAAAAACGGGGTGGAAGATAACTTGGGGTGGTGTAAATAACACGTGATAAGAGAAACCATTATGATAAGAATTAATTACAGTTAGGACTGACTTAAACGATTGGCAGGAACTATTGAGAGAGCTCCCGAGTCCAATTAAACTGGGGAATGAAAGGGAAGACAAGAAAGAAAGTGACGATTCCAAATGATTAAGTCCAGGAAAGTACGACAGTTTTAAACCGCGGAGTACGATGGTTTCAGATGGCAAAGGACGATAAATTCCGATGACGAAGGATGCCTCCGGTGGGGAGAGAGATTCGCCCAGGCGGAAAAGAAAGGGATTAGAGAAATGTGGCATAAGATTTCTTCCCCAGATTTTGGGAGATATGTGAAATGACGAGGAAAGCTTATTTGTAGAGTATTTTATCTGGTTTTCTTCATTTGTTTATTTGTTCTGAGTTGGGATACCTTAACGTGGTGAAAGGGTTTGTGTATCGCCATGATCAGCAAAGCTGTACTGGTCAATGCCACACATACTGTTTGCTATTAGGCAGGAGG
>NC_090751.1:28653087-28691869 GCF_036898095.1 Palaemon carinicauda | reverse complement strand
CAGATATGATTGCGTAAAGAGCATAAATATATAATGATATTATAGAGACTGAAGTAAAATTGTGATCACAGGATGCTGTCAATGTGATTGTTGATTATTGTGACAATAAAACAAAGTTTATCTGATTACTGTAACGAACGAAAATACTTACACGACTTGCATTGATGATATTCAATGGGTAATTGTAATTTGTATTTTATGAAGACATGAATGATAGTTATCATTAGGAACACCATCGTTACCACGGTTTCTTTTATAAATAGATTTTCAAGTTTAATTGGAGAATAGTAACAAAATGAGAGAGAGAGAGAGAGAGAGAGAGAGAGAGAGAGAGAGAGAGAGAGAGAGAGAGTATTAAGTTATTTCTTATATTGTGTGGTAAAATATATCATTAACATGACGAAAACTTCTTATATATATACTGTATATATATATTATATTATATTATATATATATTATATAATATATATATATATATATATATATATATATATTATATATAATATATATATTATATATATATATATATGAGAGAGAGAGAGAGAGAGAGAGAGAGAGAGAGAGAGAGAGAGAGGGGGGAGGGAGGGAGTTGTATCATACATCGTGGTAAAATATACCATTAACATAATGAAAATTTTTTATTTATAGTTGGAGAGAGAGAGAGAGAGAGAGAGAGAGAGAGAGAGAGAGAGAGGGGGGGGGGGAAATACTGGCTGGCCTTAATCCCTTCATACTGGAGGTTGTTTTTTTTTTTCTTACTTACTTACTGGAACTCTTTCGAATCCTAACTCCAGTTAAATAAGCACCCGAGTGTGTTGCTACGTATGCTGGTGGCAGATAAAGCAACCTGCTTTCAATTTCCCCCCGAATTGAAAGGCCCATCCATTCGAGTTTCAGAGTCGCTTAAGACGACTGATAAGGAATCCTGCAGAGTCATGGTAGCTCGCCTTCTCCTCTGTTCACTTTATTCGTGTTCTTATTTCTGTTTCTCTTGTAGCTTTTACTCAAAGTTTTAGTTCTTTTTTCGTTTTATTCGTTTTATTTTCTCTTCATTGCTATCTTTTTCTCTGTTTATTCTTTTTATTTATATCTCTTTTCCTTTTTTGCCTTTTCCTCCGTTCACTTTACTCGTCTTCTTTCTATTTCTTTTGTCGTTGTAGCTTTTACTCAAAGTTTTAGTTCTTTTCTCGTTTTATTGTTTTTTTCCTAAAACTAGTTTTTTCCTCTGTTTATTCCTTTTATTTATATCACGCTTTTCCTTTTCTCGCTTTCTCCTTCGTTCACTTTATTCGTCGTCTTCTTTCTATTTCTCTTGACGTAGCTTTTACTCAAAGCTTTAGTTTTTTTCTCGTTTTATTCTTTTTATTTTCCTTTTTTTACTAGCCTTTCCCTCTTTTCCTATGCATGGTATTTGTTATGTTTATTCAGCACAATTTAATTAATAACTGAACGCTGACGTACATTTTCTTTCTCATGTTTTTCCATCCTAATTTCTCGCTGTTATCATATATTCTTCAAATGCTTATTATTATTTCACAATACAGAATTGGTTCTTAACATTTCATTCATTGCAGTATAATCGTCAGCTTTGCCTATTTCTCGTTTTGCTCTGTATTATCAAATGTTTCCTTTTCTTAACAGGTGAAAATAGATTTCGCTAAGTTTAATTATATATTTTATATACTATATTATATATGGGAAAACATAAAACATTCTCTCTCTCTCTCTCTCTCTCTCTCTCTCTCTCTCTCTCTCTCTCTGGAATCTCGAATCTTGGAGATGAGATATATGGAACAACATAATTCTCTCTCTCTCTCTCTCTCTCTCTCTCTCTCTCTCTCTCTCTCTCTTCTCGGAGATTAGATTTGTTTAAAACCATTATTCGTTAGGGTGCGAAATCTTGTTCGCTTTCTTAGAACTTCTTATCTTGGTCTTTTAAAAGTTGGTTAGATGTTAGAGGGTCCTTGTGTGTTGTTTGTAGTTCATCTGATGTTATGATTGATTGATTGATTGATTTAAAGTTTTTCAGGCATCCTGATCTGATTTATGAGAAAATCGAAACATTTATTTCGACTGGAAAGCAAAGGTTGAATGTCAAACTTGCATCGATAGAATAGATAGAGAGTTTATTTTTCACCGCTGCGATGATCTCTCTGAGATTTAAGAGGAAAATATAACGTAAAGATATGATTATTTCGTAATCAAATGAAAGTTGAGTAATTTAGAGCCGATAGTTTTTTTTTTATGTAAGAAAAAGAAGTTTATTTCACCACATAATGCTGGTAGTAGGAGTTTTAATTTTACTAAAAAGATGGTTTTAAAACTCTTTTAGTATAGAATTATGAAATGTGATTTTAGCTCTAAAGAAAATTTTAAGAATAAGATTAGGTTTAGATACCAAAAAAAATCAGTGCCCAGAGACTTTTAGCGCCTCTTTGAAGATCTCAATTTTTGCAGAGTTTTTGCGTCAATATTTGAAATGAATCTTTCAGTATGCATCCTATACAATTAGTATGCACCCTAGACAATCAAAGCTCTTGTGCAATGTTTAAATATTGCAAAAAGAAAAAAAAAATAATATTCTTACTGAAAGAACTCGAGCACCAAAATCAGAGGATGATCACGTACAATGCAAACCTAAAATTCTAAGAGAATAGAAAGGGCAGCTACCAGGGAGTAAATACAAATGGACTGTCGTACCATAAGAAAAGAATTGTCGTTCTTTGCGATAAGGATTAAAGATCACACAATGCAAGCTTGCATTTCGCCTCAAGTCCGACGGCTTTTTCTAATCAGACAGCAATGCATCACGGGACGATAGCGTCCCAGGGACCTAGATAACGCTGAAGACTCTTGTCAGAGGTTGCAGGCACTAGGCTTTCCGTTTAATCTTGCCGTCAGAGAGAAATCTGGATTACTTATAGCTATTATTTTTACTCATGCATTTATTGCCATTCATGTTTGTATAATATTTCTCAAATTCAAGTTACTTTGCTTGATGGTAATTTGATATTTCCTTATATTTATTACACTAGAGCATGTTGATATGTGGAAATTCCTCAGCAAGATTTTTTGGGGTGGGGCATTTCTTTGATGTTTGGGCATTTTGACTAACATTAACACTACAATTCAAAGCCTGAGAAGTAGTATTTATACAACATCAAACGTACAATAATGGGAAGATCTAACAAGGATTATTCTAACAATATTTTTTTCTAAATCAATGTAGGTTATCCAAACCAGTATCTTCCGTAAGTTTTAAGGATATAGAATTTTCTATTTAAGTCCTTAGTGCCTAGGAATCTTATGCTAGTGCATCTACTCGGTTCAGTTCGTGCAGTTTGTGCGTGGTACTCTGCTCACTGTGCATTGAGTTAGCACGTGATTTTTAACATGTGGTACTTGTGTTATTTAGATCCTTGAGTTATCACGACGTACTCTGGTCACTGTGTGCATTGACTTAGTGCTTGTTACCCATAACTCGTTTTGTGGATTAGATAAACAAACACTAAGTACTTGGAACATGTGATGTATTGAGTTAGTGCGTGGTACTCACCTCACGTTGTATATTGGGTAAGTGAGTGACACTTGGCTTACTTTATAAGCTTTGTACACTCTCTTTAAAGATATTGATGCTCCTACAATGCTAACCAAAATTCTTTGTATCTGAAAAGAATGTGATTCGCTTTGATTGCTGTTTGTTTTGCTGCAATTGCTGTTGACCTAAATATATTCGTTTCAATCCCAGTTTTTTATTAGTGTGTGCTTTCAGTTTTCTATTTTTTTGTCAGTATAGAGAAGCAAAAAATGCCAAAATAAAGCAAATTTAGGCAGACGAAATAATGACAGAAAGATTTTCTTGCTACCGAACAGCTTCTCTAATCAACTGATGACGATGTCTCTTGCATTGTGACTGATAAAAAGAATAAAAATAAGACTCCCAAACAGTTCCAATGTCAATTATAGAAAACATTATCAAATATTAAATCAAATATATGACCTCTCCTCGACATCTTTGATGGTACGATGACCCTCACATAGGACAGGGACAGTATGAGAAACCTAAATTTAGCCTAACGTTAAAACGCCGTAACTTAATAAAAAGACCAGGATACTACCGTTTACCAATGAACTTAAACAAGCTTATCTGGCCTCTCACATTCCTCTAGGACACGTCTCGCCCTGATTCTTTTTCCAGATAAATCAAATGTATGTTCTTGATAGTTACCGGGTATTAACCCCCGTTGCTCCAACTTCCCAACTGCTTGAACTCCTGACTTGGCCTCAATGAGGGTCGTCTTGAATAGACCAATCAGGGGAATTATGCTTACCTTCGTCTAACTTCAGACTTCCCACAGACATTAGTATCTCAGATGCTGCAGGGTTATAAGTTATGGACCTCCGTGCGATACTTGTGGAGTTTGTAAAATTTAGACTTTTCTTGTAAGGGAAAATGGTTTATAAACTATGGGAGTAAATTTTAATTTCAGTTTATATATATATATATATATATATATATATATATATAAATATATATATTTTTTTTTTTTTTTTTTTTTTTTTTTTTGTAGGGGCAATGGGTTAGAAGTTATGGGAATAAAGATTAATCTTAGTCAAACTAGACCTGTTTTTGTTGTTGTAAAGGTAATGGATTTCAAGTTATGGAAATAAATTTAAATTTTCGTCAATCGAGACTTTTTTTTTTTTTCTTTTTTTTTCTTTGTAAGGGCAACGGGTTATAAGTTATGGGAATAAAGATTAATTTTAGTCAACCTAGACTGATTTTTGCTGTTGTAAAGGCAACGTATTTTACGTTATAAAAATAAAGTTTATTTTTTTTTTTGTAGGGGCAACGGTTTATAAGCTTATGGGAATAATGTTTAATTTTAGTTGATCTAGACTTTTTTTTTTTTTTTTTTTTTTGTAAGGGCAACTGATTTTAAGTTGTGTAAATTAAGAACAATGGGTTATACGTTATGGGAATAAAGTTTGATTTAAGTTCATCTGCTATTTTGTGAAAGCAACGCGTTATAAATTATGGGGGGGAAAATAAATTTATTTAATCTAGACTTTTTTTTATTAAGGCAATTGGTGAACTTGAGCGAGATACTTGGGAGTTTGAAAAAATATATATTCTTTCATTTTTATCTTAAATATAAGATAAAACCAAACCTCAGGCAATCTAGGTTATATAGACATCATCTTGAAAGGGGGACTTAGAAATAGGATAGGAAAAATTATAATTTCATCATAATGTAAAATCGACCGGAGACTGAAGAAGTGCTCCCATCATCAGGCAGAAACCCCATTAGCGTCCATGATTTACCCATCAATCAATAACGTCAGTCTCTCTCCTCTCTCTCTCTCTCTCTCTCTCTCTCTCTCAAAATTAGAAGTAAATGTTCCTTAATTCTCATGTTTCCAGTCATTTAACAATCTATAAATAATCCATTCTCTCTCTCTCTCTCTCTCTCTCTCTCTCTCTCTCTCTCTCTCTCTCTCTCTCAAAATTAGAAGTAAATGTTCCTTAATTCTCATGTTTCCAGTCATTTTAACAATCTATAGATAATCCAGTCTCTCTCTCTCTCTCTCTCTCCTCTCTCTCTCTCTCTCTCTCTCTCTCTCTCTCAAAACTCGATGTAAAGGTTTCTTATTTCTCATGTTTCCAGTCATTTAACATTCTATAAATAATCCAATCTCTCTCTCTCTCTCTCCTCTCTCTCTCTCTCTCTCTCTCTCTCTCTCTCAAGAATAGTTTTTTCCATGTTAACATCCTGGAACACTTACGAGCAATCCCATATTAATAACATTTCGTAAAGGGATATAATTCCTAATGTGATCGACGTTTTCACTTTTTATTTATGGAACCCTCTGCTGGAACATAACAGTATATCATCCCGGAAGTAATTAACCTATATTTGTTAATTTCCTGAAAGTTCATAGCCATTACTATCAATACTGTTGTTGGGGGTCATTTTGATAAGGAAAATGTTTTAAAGAAAGTTGGATGGTAAACAGTATCATAGTTTTCCTTTGATCAGCTTCACTCAGAATGAAATCTATGTAGCTTTTGTAGCTTCTATACTACGTTGGCCCCTTCAAGAAAACATCCTCGGGTTACATAATTCTTTTCTCTTTCTTTTAAATTTATATATATATATATTTTTTTGAGTACATGCTCGACCTATGATTCAAGAACATTCGAATGAACTCTTAATAAAATGTTTTCTGATAAGATCAAAACATTCTATATTCACGCATATTTGGAAGCTATGTAAAATAGCCGAAACCTGTAAAATGATAGAAAATTTGGGGATTCTCAGTATTATCTGTACAAATGCAAATATCGCTTGCAAAACAGTTCGCACTTGCTCAAATCTAAAAAAACTTAAAAAAAAAAAAAGTTATAAAATTATTAAAGGAGGATTCAGTAATCAAAGGTGATTTGAATCATATATAAGTATAAACACCCCTTTCTGAGTGGGGATATCTTAAAAGTTGTGAAAGGATTTACGTATTGCCATGATTATCAAAGATGTACTAGGCAGTATTACCCGTATTAGGTTGGTTTGCTGTGAGCGATCTAACGAAAATCCCCCACCAACACCAATCCTGACTAGTCAGCATTTTAATGAAAACTGGCCAAACCCCAGACAAATTGACATGTCCGGTATCCTCGTCTTATGGTGGTCTTGGAAGGTTACTCATGAATGGCAGAGGCAAGTGACAGTGATATTGCCCTATCAAGCAGGACAGTGCCCTAGAGACTGACCATATATACATATGATCAGCACCCTAGCCGCCCCTCCACCCAAGCTAGGAACAAGGAAGGCCAAGCAATGGCTGCTGATTGCTCAGCACGTAGACCCTATAGGCTCCCCCAAACCCCACTATCCTTAGCTCACAAGGATGGTGAGATTGCAGCGACCAAAGAAAAATCGAGTTTGAGTGGGACTCGAACCCCAGTCTGGCGTTCACCAGTCAGGGACGTTACCACATCGGCCACCACAACCCTTGTTGTTATTGTATAAATACAGTATATTTACACCATTCAAACGCAAAACAAATTTTCAATTGAGGAAAGTCCGTCAAACCATACAATTAAGAAGTACAAATTCATAAACGATCCATTCGAAAAGTCAAATAATTAAGAGAAAACAAAGAAAATCTTAAGATGATTATCGAAGTGGGTCCTTCAGGCCTTAGCTCTTCAGTAGAGGAGCTAAGTCCGTCTGGAGACCTGATTATCTCAGGACGGATCCTTTTCCGAATGCAGGCAGGGGAGTGTTTATTGATTCCAGGCAGCCACAATACTCTGCAATAAACGTGCACGGACGAGCTTGCGCGCGCGATGCTGAACTTGGCTCGGTCTTACTTCCAGTTGTGAGAAGTGTCTCTAAAGAATTGTGTGTGTGTATATATATATATATATATATATGTGTGTGTGTGTGTGTGTGTGTGTATGTGTGTGTAGATATATATATATATATATATATATTTATATATCATCACCATCATCAGCCGTTACTAGCCCAGTGCAGAACATTTATGTTTGTTTTGTTTATGTTGTTTTTGTGCCAGTCCACGACCCGCAAACTTCCTTAGTTCGTCGATCCATCGTCTTCTCTTGGTTCCTCTGCTTCTTTTACAATCTCTAGGGACCCATTCTGTTATTCTTAATGTCTATCTATTGTCTGTCATTCTCGTTATATGTCCTTCCCCATGCATGTATATATATATATATATATATATATATAGATTGGACATCATGGTTTTGTTATTCATAAATAATCGCCTATCCAACGAAAATACTGTAGTTTATATGCCCATCAAGGCAAAGAGACTAGTCAAGGCACATACTGTTAAATAGTTTTTTTGTCTGTAGACATAACCAGCTAATTCCGTTCATTTGTACGTGTGTGTATATATATATATATATATATATATATATATTATACACATATATATGCATATATATATAGTGTATATATATATATATTATATATATATTACATATATATATTATAATATATATATATATATTACATATATACACATTATATATATGCATATATATAATGTGTATATATATATAGATATATATATATACATACACACACACACACACACACGATGGAATCATCGCTCGCGAAGTCCTATACATGGCCCACGAGAGTGAATTGCAGGTATTCCAAACTAGCTAGTAATTGAAACATGGAGAGCAATTACCGTGGGCTTTGGCAATTAGGTGTAGCCAGCTGAGAGATGAGCAAACTGATTGAAGTTCTAATTGGTTTATTTGCATCATTCTACCATCATAAAAGTGCTGATAACACTCACTTGCGTGTGCTTTTGAGCATTGCCTTGCATGTACTTTTGAGCATTTCTGTAATGGGCACTGAGAATTTCGGTCATAATCTTTCCTATTCTTTGATTGCCACAATAAGCGATGTTTTCGATGTGTGACGTTTTTATTTCCGTACTCATTGATCAAAGCTTTGAATTTCTGGTTCCTTGGATTTTCGTAGAATTTTTATTAACGTTTGATGAAATATTTCTGCGTCTTTATTCCTTTCGAGAATGAAAATATTAGATTATAATTGATGTTTAAAATATGAATATGGATAGCAAGTGTAACATCATCTACTGTATTTTAACTTATGCTATATAGTTCACATCGCAATCTCGGAGCTGAATGACCTCTCTAGCTCCTGTGGCTCAAATAGTATCATCCAAAACCAGACGTTATGGTTGATAAAATTATGGGTAGTAAAAAATAACATGGAAATAAAAAAAAAATGATAGTAACAACACTAATTTGGATTGATAAAGGAAGAGAAAAACAATTAATTTCTCTTCAGATTCATAGATCTCCATTGGTGCGTCTGAAAAGTCGGCTGTCAAAAGCGACCACTGAAAACCTAATGAGTCGCCTTTATTATAGCAGATGAAAGCATAATGAGAGAGAGAGAGAGAGAGAGGAGAGAGAGAGGAGAGAGAGAGGAGAGAGAGAGAGAGAAATGATGATGTCATGAATAGAGAACGTGGGGTTATGAGAGAAAAAATACGTGTGTCAGAAACAAATAAAGAAAAGAGAGTAACTGAGAAAATTAAATTGTCTAAATTATAGAGAGAATTGTGTGAAATGGAGGTGAGAGAGAGAGAGAGAGAGAGAGAGAGAGAGAGAGAGAGAGAGAGAGAGCCCTTCCACTCTCCTAATCATAAACAGAGAGCTTTAAACATAATAGAACATCAACAAAATTTTGAGGTAAAAATGGCTGACTAATTAGTTCAGGCCAATTAATTTTGTTTAATGAGCGGAAAAAGGGAAAGAAAAGCTATAACATGATAGCTACAAATTTTTTCTCGTCTTCTCTGCTTGAAATGGTACTTGATTTGCATGAAAAATAAACATATACTTTGAAGTAAAGTTGAAATTAGTTTTTAAGGAATGGATGACCATTGAGCGATGTATATGTTGAGAGGATTGTTGCCTTTGGTGGAAATGTTTTTTGGTCTGAATTTGATTATCTTAGATTACTATGTTTATATGTGTGTGTGTATATAATATATATATATTATATATATATAAATATATGTATATAAATATATATATATATATATATATATATGTATATAAATATATATATATATATATATATATATATGTACACAACTTTCCGGTCACGCTCGGCGGCAAGACATTTAACTACGTCTCTCACCGTCCCCGGTAGGGGGAGAGGGTGTAGTCTTACTCTGGTGAGAGGGGTTGTAGTTAGGAAAGGGGGGAGGGGGCTGGGAAGGGGTTGAATCCGTTTGTGTGTGTGTGTGTATATATTTAAATATTCAGTCGTCATTTTATGGCATGACACGTACACTAGTATTGGGACATCACAAATGAGGTAATAAAAGATGAAGCCGAATTAAAGCAGTTTCATAAATTTGGTATCAAAATTGACAAATTATTTATGATCGGAACAAAATGAAAATTGTTTACTCTTGCGTTCAGAAATCAATCTCCGCGACACTAAGAAGTTACCATTATTCTTAAATAGAAAAAGATTATTTTTCGTAGTATTGGAAAAAATACTCTTTCACAATATTAGTAAAAGATATTTTTCATAGTATTAGAAAAATTATTATTTTTCATGGTATTAGAAAAAGATTATTTTTCATAGTATTAGAAAAAACATTATTTTTCATGGTATTAGATAGATGATTTTTCATAGTATTAGAAAAAATATTTTTTTTCACAATATTAGAAAAAAAAAGGATTTCTCATATTAGAAAAAAATATTTTTTTATATTATAAGAAAAACATTATTTTTGGCACGATAATAGAAAAATATTATTTTCTCATAGTAATAGATAAAAATATTCCCGTGGGTCATTAGTAAATAAAACGTCAGCTTAAAACGATTCTTATATTCTTAGGGGCAATGATATTTCACTAATATAATATTAGTAAAATACATTGCCCCTAAGAATTTAGTAATCGTGATGTTTGTATTCCATAATAATGGAAATTCCTGACCGATATGATACATTGAAAATCCGTAATTGTTTTCGTTATTTTCACTGTAATATAAATACGACTCCAATTTTTTTCATACGAGTTATATTTTGGTGTTTGTATTTGCGAATATTTTTAATGTTTTTAGTTTTAATCTACTTTTCGCACCTTTGCCTTATTTTCCGGGAAAAAGTTCTCTTTGCAGAGTAATTATTCTTTTAAACATATCTATTTGCAGATCTCATTTGCAAACCAGTGATAATAATAATAATAATAATAATAATAATAATAATAATAATAATAATATAATAATAAAATAATAATAATAATAATAATAATAATAATAATAAATAATAATAAAATTTTTTAATACTAATGATAAATCAACACAATAAGATTTACTGGTAAGAATTACAGTAAAAATTACATTTTATAAGTTCAATGTTATGGTTATTATTCTCTTTATTATTAGTAGTATCACCATCCTTATTATTATTATTATTATTATTATTATTATTATTATTATTATATTATTATTATTATTAAATAGAGCTTATACGTTGAATACTATTAGTAATAAAAATAATACCAATAATTATTTTCTCCCAAATTTTTTTAGTACGTTTGTTCATTATACATTAAATGATAAAAATAATAACTTTAACATTTATATGTCAATTTCATCTTTTAACTGCGAGAAAATACGCATGAAATACGCATGACATCTCCTAATTTTGAAGAGATACGCATAACATATCTGAACTGGTAGCAATTACGCATGACCCCAATGAAAAGGACTTTTTTTTTAAGGCAAGAGCCGGTGAGCACTGCTGACGTTATGAATTCTCGGACGTTCCGAGTAGAATTTTTGATTGGAAAATCCGTATGAATCTTCTGGGACTCGCGGCTATAAAAGGAGCGTTTAATATCACGTCGAGGACAAAGGTGGATAAATAGCTGGATGTGATTCCGGTTTGCAAATATCGTTAGTAGCTCATTTCCGGGGTTTTCCAAAAAAGATGATTTGTCGACTTGAATCTTTTTGGGAGGTGCAAAGGCGACCGGAATAGAACGATATTTATGCATATATATATATATAATATATATATACAGTATATAATTATATGTACATATAAATATATATATATGTGTGTATGTATATATATGTATATATAAATATAAATGTATATATATATATATATATATATATATACATGATAAATTTTGCACATTTAGACCTGTTTTTTCATATTCAAATAAGCCATATATTAAAATACCTTAATGTCCCAAGGCGAAACCACTCAAAAACAATAGCTTCTGACCAGTCGGGAATCGAACCCTGGTCCAGGAACCTGGCATGACAGTGACGATACTATTTAGCCACAAAGAAAAATAAAAGTTAATGACAATTCTATTGTACTTACACCTGTTGGATTCGGGTTTTTTTTTTTTTACTTAGAATTGAAATCAACCCATCTTCACCATCGTAGCTAATTGGTTTGTTTGTGCATGGCATTCGATTAATGATATATTTTACGCATTTAGACGTGTTTTCCATATCCAAATTAGCCATTTATTTTAATACCTTAATGTCTGGATTCTCTTAACGGCCTTGGGATCTGAGTCCCAAGGTAAAACCACTCAAAGACAATAGCTTCTGACGGGCCGTGAATTATCGAAACACTCCTACGATTTGCGATAGAGTAAAAATATATACCGAGTCTGAAGCCCCGGAAATAGAAAGACATCACAACTAAATAAAGATATTTCTGTAAATAAATATAATCCTTTTAAATGTTTTTTTTTAAATGTATTTGAAAAGCACTTTAGCTAAAAAAAACCTTTGATCTCACTCTTTGAAAACCAGGAACGGGAATAAATACGGCCATTTCATACAAAAAGAGCATTCGATAGAGGTTGTATGGTGTGCTTTATTCACTGTGCAAAGAGTAAATAAAGGTAATAGCTCTCATTTCAATAGATTTTAATGCACAGTCCAGTTGAGCAAATACTATGTTTATTTAGTATTTGTCCGGTTATGCGTACTTATTCATCTCTCTCTCTCTCTCTCTCTCTCTCTCTCTCTCTCTCTCAGTCCAGTTGAGCAAATACTATGTTTATTTAGTATTAGTTTGGTTTTGAGTATGTAATCATCTCTCTCTCTCTCTCTCTCTCTCTCTCTCTCTGTATGTGTATATAAATGCATGTGTGATTATATATATATATATATATATATATGCAAACTTAAATATTTCTTGATCAAAGAGCATTCACTCTCCCTCTTTAATCACAAATGAAAATAAGTATAGGCCAAGCAAAAGAAAATTCTCTCTCTCTCTCTCTCTCTCTCTCTCTCTCTCTCTCTCTCGTAGAAATAATGACTCTTCTTGAAGAACACAAAGAAAGATCTCAAAACCAACATCCAACATCCAGATGATAATGAAGGGACTCCTCACTCCCCCAGATAGTTTGGGGGGGGGGGATGCGTAAGGACAATAAGGGGGGGGGGGGGGCATTACCTCACAACCTCTTCATTCCCCTTACTGGAAATCAATCGTGCCAAAATACCAATTATTATTCGTGGTTCTTTTTAAAAAGGTGAGAGTATTTATGTATTTAGCTCTCAATCAATCTAACTTGCTAGGTACGAACATACGTATATATGTGTATATATATACATATTTAGATATACTTATATACAGACACTTAACATGTATATATGTGTGCATATACACACATATATACAGAATATATATGTGTATATATATACAAGAGACAGAACGTAATGTTTACAGTATATCTATTGGTAAATTAAGACTTAGAAGGAGACAGGGGAAAGATTGAGATCAGAAAGGTATAGAGGAAGTATATCCAATTCCTAGAGAGAGAGAGAGAGAGAGAGAGAGAGAGAGAGAGAGAGAGAGAGAGCTTGTACAGTAACACTGGGAGGGGGAAGCGAAATGGGAATTTAAAACCAATGGGATCGAAAAGTACTCAAAGCTTTCAGTGGTACGACAGACCTCGGCCCCAAAATTGGATTGGCTAAAGTCATGGGACTTTTAGAACGTTGTGTTTGCTCAACTGCCATGATTGGACTCCAGCGTAATGTTGCTGCCAGTCCTGGAGTATTACAGCTATGAGAATTCTAACACTCGATATGTCATTGATGATGTTGGTAAAGTTGTTACTACTACTACTACTACTACTACTACTACTACTACTACTACTAAAAATATTATTGTATTCAAAACTGCTTTCCTATCCAAGACTTTCAGTAAAGAAAGCAGTTAATTGGATACTTTTCCCAAAAGTGAATTTGAAATTAGAAATCGCACCTTGTGGGTAGGAAGCAATCCAATGTTGTAGACTAACGAACTTTCATACTTATGAGTTTGGTTTTGGTTCAACTTCTTCCCTTCATAATTTATACCATGCACCAATCTCAGCATCCACAAGGCTACTTATTGGGTGGCTTCGATGGAAAGAGAGTAGAAGCATCTGCATAACCAACACGTTTGTTTTAAAGTGCCAAGAACACCTTGTAAGCTGCACTACCCTCTTGCTTGAGGGTACACTCGAGCACACAATTCTATTTTGTTTTTTATGTTATTGTTCTTAAACTTCTCGTGTAGTTTTTCCTTATTCCCTTTCCTCACTGAGCTATTTTCCCTGTTGGAGTCCTTGGGTTAATAGCATCTCTCTTTTCCAATTTGGGTTTTAGCTTAGCAAGTAGTAGTAGTAATAATAATAATAATAATAATAATAATAATAATAATAATAATAATAATAATAATAATAATAATAATAATAATAATAATAATAATATCCCACAACTTACAAGAAAGATGGTGAGAAAAAACGAGTACCTTAAGCTGAAGTAAATAGGGAACATTCTTCCACTGAATGTGGATGCTCGACATCAAAGGCAAAAGTCATATAAGAAATGATTGTTATTCCAATAGATTTTATCTAATATAATTGGAGACAAATGTCGTTTAATTTCTACATACTATTTTTAAGGTTATGCTAAAAAATGTCAAGGGTCTGAAATGTCAAGTTTAATTGCAATTAAAAAAAAAGAAGGTTATTTCTTAGAACTATTATGTGTGTGAAGGAAAGAAAGAGACTTTTAGTAAATTAATTACTGGTTTAGATAGGGCAGTTCAATAAGAAAAAAAGTTATGCGTCTGGAGATCATGATATTCGTTATTACCTTACAGATGTTAGGAATGATAGAAGCTGAGAACAGCTCAATTTTACATTGAAATTGCTAATTATGAGAGAGAGAGAGAGAGAGAGGAGAGAGAGAGAGAGAGAGATTTTGTCTTTTGAGTACTACAGTATATTCTCTACCAAAAGCAAAACTTTTAACCTTTGTTTATATTTTGCGTATGAAACAAAGATCCTAATTTAAAACTGTCTACTTTTCTTTCTACTTATAAGTACTCAGCAAAAAGCACTATTGCCTAAAGCTCTTCATTATGCAAGAAAAAAAAAATCACCTCAGAATTCTCCATCAGAAACAAATGAGTTGCAAAATTTCAGCTCTTGTAATAATGCGCTCTCGAAACTGACGCATTAAAGTAAAACTTGCGGTGTTTTGTAATTTTTTAAACATCGTTGTAATTCCGGTTCATAAATTATTCTTTCAAAGAAGTAGAGAGTGTTAAACGCACAAAGTGAGAGAGAAAAATGATAAAACGTGAAGGAAATATTCATAATATTTATGTATACAGTATATACGTTACACACACATATATATAATATATATACACACACACATAATATATATATATCTATAGTACACACACACACACACATATAATATATATATATATGAAGAGTAAGTAAACTACAATTAATAGATGGTGTTACTACCTTTTTACAAGTAATCTTCATTTATCATACGGCATTAATGCTTTTTACGAGTAATATAGTAATCTACATTTAATCAGACGATGTGATTAGGCCCGAAATAAACGTTTTTCAAGTAATTCGAACGTTTTTTCCACCTAATTCGAAGTCTGAGCCGTGATATATAGCAGGGCAATGAATCACGGTCGTTAATCCTCCCGAAAAAAAGAGCAATGAGGGTACAGATCATCGGCTAATTACCCTTTTAATGACTGTTATTATTTAAAGGAAAGTAGATCTTTCTACGCAATGTCTGCATCTAGATCACTTGGAGACACTTTTTTATTTATTTTTTATCTTTTAGTATGAAATACACATTTACAATCTCACAAACTGTAACATATATACATCATTGTAGATTTATATAAATATTTTTATTTTATTTTATATATAGTGTATTTTCAATTGAAATTTTTACTATTTATCTAAATATGTTTTTTTAAAGAAAAAAGACACTTACATCTGCTGTGGAGATTCGAAGGTATTAAACAACCTTGTCGTAATAAGAATTAGGTTCTACATTTGGTTTTTACTATTTTACAGGGCTGTTGTGGTCGATGTAGTAACGTCCCTAACTGGTGAATGACAGACTGGGGTTCGAGTCCCGCTCAAAAATTAGTTTCTTTTGTCGCTGCAACCTCATGGGTGTTTTAGGGGAGCCTATAGGTCTATCTGCTGAGTCATCAGCATCCCTTGCCTGGCCATCCTTGTTCCTAGCTTGGGTGAGAGGAGGCTTGGGCGCTGATCATATGTATATATGGTCAGTCTCTAGGGCATTGGCATTGTCCCTTGCCCCTGTCATTCATGATTGCTGTTTAAACCTTTAAACCTCTTGGTTGAGTGAGATCGTAGTTTGGTGTATTATGATGATGATAATAGATTTCTCTAAGCAAGTTCACGATGTTAATAGAAGAAGTTTGACTAAATCTTATCATTGCTCTTCAGTGATATATTGTTAGTGATAGCTTGCATGCTCCTTAAAGGTTTAAAGGCCCCCCATGAATAGCAGAGGTAAGGGACATTGACATTGCCCTATCAAGTAGGACCATGCCCTAGAGCCTGACCATATTACGTATGGTCTGCATCCAAGCCCCCTCTCCACCCAAGCTAGGACCAAGGAGGCCCAGGGAATGGCTACTGATGATTCAGCAGATAGACCCAAAGGTTCCCCCAAACCGCCCCCATCCTTAGATCACAAAGATGGTGAGGTTTGCAGCGACCAAAAGGAAATAACGAGTTTGGGAGGGACCCAAACCCCAGTCTGGCAATCACCAGGCAAGGACGCTACCACCAGGCCACCACAAAAAGTGTTTGAATAATCGAATTATAAAAAAAAGGTATAATAACACAAAGGATAAACTTGCTCTTGGATGACAAGTCAGCTCAAAGGCTTTCCAGTCGAAGGGAAAATACATTTATACATTTATACATTTCTAAAAATTTTTTATAAAAGCACGATGATATCAGGATTGGATTAAAGTGCCCCCGATTAAAGAAGGTAGAGCATTGGAAAAATAACTCGATTGCTTTAGAAAATAAATGACTATCCAACGAATAGAAAACATCTAGAATAAATAAATATAAGACTGGCTGCATTTACCAAAAGACATAAAAATAATGTGCGAATTACCAAATGACATAAAACTCGTTGCGATTAATTTGAAAGATCAGTTGAAATACATTACAGGCTTACCAGTATTCTATATAAATATTATTGTCTTCCATAAACAATTCTCGATTAAATGTACAAATAGATAATTCTAGGACAGGGAACATTTTCTGGATAGCAATTAATAGCAGGACGGGATTTGCTATAAATCGGGAATGTATTAGGCTTTTAAGAATATTATATTTTACGTAAACATAAACATTCGAGATAGAATAAATTAATGTATTTACAACTGGGTATATTTATTATTATTATTATTATTATTATTATTATTATTATTATTATTATTATTATTATTATTATTTAAACTACAACCCTAGTTGGAAAAGCAGGGTGCCCAGGGGTCCCAACAGGGAAAATAACCCTTGAGGAAAGGAAACAAGGAAAAATAGAATATTTTAAGAACAGTAAACAACATTAAAATAAATATTTCTTTATATAAACTATAAAAATTTTAACAAAACAAGAGGAAGAGAAATTAGATAGAATAGTGTGCCTGAGTGTACTCTCAAGCAAGAGAACTCTAACCCAAGACAGAGGAAGACCATAATACAGAGGCTATGGCACTATCCAAGACTAGAGGACAATGGTTTGATTTTGGAGTGTCCTTCTAGAAGAGTTGCTTACCATAGCTAATGAGTCTCTTATACCCTTGCCAAAACGAAAGTAGCCTCTGAACAATTACAGTGCTGTAGTTAACCAGTTGTGTGACAAGATTTGTTTGGTAATCTCGGTGTTGTCAAGTGTATGAGGACAGAGGAGAGTCTGTAATGGATCTGTGATGCAAAATCTTGATATCAATTGAAATACATTACTTTCTTATCATTAAAATGGATATTACGAAATTTTGCCATCATATTGACAAATAGATGTACCTAGTGTTGTCTTCATGTGTCAGATAACATTCTTATCTGTAAAATTGATATTACGAAATTTGCCATCAAATTGACATATGGATATATTTAGAGTTGCCTATATATATATATATATATATATGTATATATATATATGTATGTATATATATTATGTATAGTATATATATATATATATATCAGATAACATTCATGTCAGTAAAATTGATTTTACGAAATTGGCCAAATTGACATATACGTGCACACACGCATATATATATATATATATATGTATATGGATATATATATGTATATATACATGTATACTATATATATATATGTATGTATATATATGTGTATATATATGTGTGTGTATGTATATATATATTACAGGTATTATTTTTATATATCAGATAACACAAACATTGCGTGTTACAAACTGTTAACATCATCGAAATTGATTTCATTCAAATCAATAACACGATCGTCATTACAAGCAAACTTAATTGCAGAGGTGTCCACTAATCCTTCAGTGATGGGTTTTCGGGAAGATTTCGATTCCCGACGGGATTGTTATAGGTAAGAGAAGAGGAGATTGAAGAAAAGGAATCTAATCAGGGGAAACGAACCCTTTAATTAGACTAATCCCGACAGGAGGGGAGGAATAGGAGGGGAGAGGGGGAAGAGGTGAGGGAATGTCTGTTTAAAAAGAGGAGAAAACTTGAATTTCATTATGGTATTCTTAAGAAGGTCCTCATTAAGTCATTACAGTAATAAGGTCGCAGGTGTCTGGGGAGAGAGAGAGAGAGAGAGAGAGGAGAGAGAGAGAGAGAGAGAAGGGGGCGCTAGGATGTTAATAAGACATCTAATAAATAATTTGATTAGACAAACTGTGAGCGTTTTACGTAATTAAGAGATTTTCCTTTTCATAAACTTAGAACTGGTCATGAGCCTTGCAACCTCATCCCAGAACTAATTTCTCAGGATTCTAGTGGCCTATTTTAATAGTCTTTGCCTGGCACTCGCCCTACTGGTGTTTGAGTTCTGCTCAAAACTCGATATTTTTTTTTTAGTGTCTGCAACCTCACCATCCATGTGAACTAAGGATGAAGGGTTTGGGGAAGGCCTATAGGTGTAGCTACCTAGTCATCAGCAGCCATTGCCTGGCCCTTCCTGGTGCTATCTTAGGTGAAGAGGGGTCTTGGGCGTTGATCATATGTATGTATGCGCAGTCTCAATGGAGTCTGGGGTATTTTCCTGCCAGCTAGGGAAATGTCACTTTGCGTCTGCCACCCATGAGTGGCCTTTAAACTTTTACTTTATGACTATAGCATACTTTATCTTGCTGTATAAAACAGTTGTTCACAAAGGGCCCTGAGAAGCGTACAAATAGATAGAATCCAACAGTAACTCACTATGTAAGACTATCAAGAGAGAAAACAATAAACATGATACATCATGTTTTATCATTTCTTTTTCAGTTCGTAGCGAGTATGATAAATTAAATGAGCCGGGTGCACAGATGGTCCACAATGAAAACATTTACTTTTGAGAACCAACCTCATCCAACATCTGCTAAGACCGAGGGGGAATAAATGGTTATATGGATTAAGCATTGCGGAGTGTGGTCTGTGTTTTGTTCCCTCAAGAAAGAGAGTAATGGATAAAAACGTTTGTTATGGGGGAGCTACCAGCCCTTTATTAAAGAAAAACGTTTATGTCTTGGAAAGTTAAAGCAATTAGAAACTTTTACCTGTAAGCTAAGAACTTGAACGTAAATGTTTGACATATTCATATAGTGAGTTTTTACATACTTACATAAATCTCCACTAATTCTTTAATAATTAGTGTACACGGCACGTCAATATTTACGTCTAAATGTTTAAATTAATATGCGCATACACACGCCCCGCCTTCTCTCATGGTATGACTATTCTCTCTTCTTCTCACCCTAGGGACGGGAGATCTGTGCGTGATCGCAAAGAAGTACACACGCACACACACCTATATATACATATATATATATATATATATATTATATATAGTAAGTATGTATGTGTATATATATATATGTATGTGTATATATATATATATATATATATGCAAATGCTCTTTATTATAAAGAAGCGATACTTACTGGGCAAGTACATAGTCCCATTGAGATTCACAAGAACACTTTTCAACAGCTCTTAACAGCAATAACAAACAAATGTAAACAAACCGAAAGCAGTCACATGCGCGTTCCATCCGAAAGAGGGCAGGAACTAGTTCCCATGGTTAAGCAGCATCTGATTAAAGCATCTGGGATAGGAATTCTTGAAGGACTTTCCCAGGAGACAGTTTATCAAGACATCGCTTGCTTAGCTTTCAGAGCCCCCCTCTGGCAGGAAGGGCCAGGCAAAGGAGGGCTGAAAAACAAGTGTGATAACAACTAGGAGAGAGAGAGAGAGAGAGAGAGAGAGAGAGAGAGAGAGAGAACAAAATTTAAACTATGGAGAGCTAGGTCGAAAACATGAAATATAGAAACAAGGAATAAGGAATAAGAGGAAGAGGTTGATATTAAAAAGACAAGTGGGCAGAGATGAGAGACAAAATGATAGAGTAAGAGAGAGAGAGAGAGAGAGAGAGAGAGAGAGAGAGAGAGAGAAACAAAATTTAAAAAATAAGGGAGAGACAGGTTGAAAACATGAAATAAAGAAACAAAGAATTAGAGGAAGAGGTAGATATTAAAAGAAAAGTTGGCAGAGATGGAAGACAAAAATGAAAGAGAGAGAGAGAGAGAGAGAGAGAGAGAGAGAGAGAGAGAGAGAGGATAAACAGTCACCCAGACAAAGTGAAGGAACCAAAGATAAACAAACAATTAGTGGATGCTGGTTGAAACACTTAAAAAGGCTAAATAAAAGAGGAGAGAGAGAAAGAGAGAGAGAGAGAGAGAGAGAGAGAGAGAGAGAGAGACATATTGCACAGCGTTTCCCATCTGGTACCTGGGGAGCAGCCTCTCTCAAGAAGAGAAATATTGCTACCTAATTTTTTCACTGTTGCAGAAGAGAGAGAGAGAGAGAGAGAGAGAGAGAGGAGAGAGTGTGTGTGTGTTTTTAGGAAGACCATATGCCGAGCTCCATAATGAAATCTCTTGAGGTCTCTGGACTAATCGTGATTCTTCGTCACTCGCACCAGACTCATAGTATTTGTTGCAAGTTTCAGTGTGGGGACCTTTTGCACTGGGATGAGATTGCGAGCCTCTTGTTTATATCATAATTATGTCGAAAGAGATAATATTGGAGAAACTGATAAAGGCGGATAGATCTGATAACGGAAAAGTACTTGAAATTGAATTGGTGAAATTAAATTTTATATATATATATATATATATATATATATAAATATATATATATATATATATATATTGTATGCATGCACACGCTAGTGTACGCGACCTGTCAACTATGACTTTAGATGGATATGACATAAGAGCACACACGGACACGCACACCCCCTCTCACGCGGGTATGACGACTCCTCTTCTCCGTGTATATATATATATATATATAATATATATATATACATATATATATCATATATATAATATATATATACATATATATATTATATATATGTAATATAATATATATATATATATATGTGTGTATATATATGTATATATATATGTGTGTATATATATATATATATGTATGTATGTGTGTGTGTGTATAATACGTACAACCAGATACTTGCTCTGTATTATATAGGGAAGATGTATGTAAGGGGACGTGTAAAACAAAGCTTATTGTTGAATAAAATAGATGTTATAAAGCAACCAAAATCAGTATAATTAAACCATTTAAAAAAAGCTTCGCTAATAGAAATTGTAATCTCAACCCCCTCCCCCTTGGGCTTTAAAGCAGGAATACAAGTTCATCCGAGGTAGTAAAAAAGGAGAACGTCTAAATTAGTTAAGCGAGTTAAATGTTTAAATCTCATTGAAACTAAGACTAAATCTCATTAGGTCGAAATACAAGCGAACTTGCTTAAGCCTCGCTCAAGGGAATGCCGGGACATTAGCGCTATCTTCGCCAGTTCCCTTTTGCTTAATTAGATGTCTTGGTATTTCACCTGGAGGTAATTTTTGTGATCTTTTTTTTTTCTAAGAAGATTACGTTTTTATATATAATTCCTTTGGTCATCCTCTACTAGTTTTGAAATAGTTTTAGTAGTTTTTTGTATAAAAGATTACTTTTTTCTTTTTTACAATTCCTTTGGTCATCCTCTACTAGTTTTGAAATAGTTTTAGTAGTTTTATTTTCTATAAAAGATTACTTTTTTTTCTTTTTTACAATTCCTTTGGTCATCTTCAAATAGTTTTGGAAGAGGTTCAGTATTTTTTTCTCTATGAAGGATTATTTTTTTTTCCTTTTTACAATTCCTTTGGTCATCTTCAACTAGCTTCTGAAGAAATTCAGTAGTTTAGTTTTTTAAGAAGGATTACGTTTTTTCGTAATTCCTTTGGTCATTTTCATCTAGTTTTGAAAGAGGTTAAGTGATTTTTATAAGAAAAAATAATTTTTCAATCCTTTTGGTCATGTGGAACTAGTTTTAAAAGAAATTTAATGATTTATTTTCTAAGAGGAATTGCTTTTTTTTTTTTTTTTTTTTTTTTTTTTTTTCTTCCTATTCCTTTGGTCATATTCAACTAGTTTTGAAAGAGGGTTAGTGGTTTTTCCTAAGGAGAATTTTTTTTTTTTTCACCAATTCTCTATGGTACTTTTCAACAAGTTTTGAAAGAGGTACGGTAATAAATGATAATGATATTCAATAATGGAACCAATTTATAATTGATATGATTAATATTTGTAATACAACAACCAACGTGGCTTGCACAACTCGATAATAGAAGTAATTATAGGTAGTATAATTGTAATTTGTAGCTGGTATTTTGTTGGAAAATACTCAAGGACTTGCACAGTGTTGTATGCTGTATGTATGAGAGAGAGAGAGAGAGAGAGAGAGAGAGAGAGAGAGAGAGAAAACTGACATCTGCAGAACAGCTATAAATACGAGTTAATGAATTTTGGAATTATTTTGGTTCTCCAATAGTCAATCCCCCACCCATCCTCCTCCTATCAAATACGAACTAGAATTAACCCCCTTCCTCTCCTCCCCTCCCTCTTTCCCTCCCTTCTATCCTATACGAGAGGGGGATACTCCCCCCTTCTCAAAGGAAAAAAGGAGAAAATCCGCTAATCAACATTCCAAACATTTTTGAGGCAGCTTCAGTCAAGCTCGTAATCGGTTTCTTTCCAGATATGTGCCTCTTCAGAAGAGCCATAAGGAGCGCGGGGCTGGTGGAGTCTTCGTTTTAGCAATCATTGCGGGTGTGTGTATGAGTTGGTGTTCGTGTGTTTGGTTTTATATGGATTTTGGTTTGCGTGTTTATTTTTGCCAGTGCTGTGTTTATGATTTGTTATTGTGAGAGTTGGTTCATGTATTTGGTTCTGTGGGTTGTTGTTGTTGTTTTTTTTTTTTTTTTTTTTTTTTTGCAAGTGCTGTGTTTATGATTTGGTATTGTGAGTTCGTTTATGTAATTTGGTGTGCGTGTTTATTTTTGCCAGTGTTGTGTTATGAGGATATTGAGAGAGTTCTTTTATGTATTTTGGTGTGCGTGTTTATTTTTGCCAGTGTTGTATTATGAGGTTATTTTGAGAGTTCTTTTAAGTATTTGATTCTGCGTGTTAGTTTTTGCCAGTGCTGTGTTTATGTTTAGTTTGTTTTTGTAAGAGTTCTTATGGATTTGTGTTGTGTGTTTATTTTCACCTGTTTTGTGTTTATGTAAGAGTTCTTTTATGTATTGGGCATGCGTGTTTATTTTTGTCAGCGCTGTTTGTGATTAGTTTGTTATTGTAAGTTCTTTATGTGTTATTTTTTATGATATTTGTTTATGACTAATAAGTTAGATATCTTATGAAAACAATCAAGTGTATTATTTAATCGGGGTATTTGGAAAACAACGGCGTTTACTAGCAAGTTCTAGCGATGAATATGTTCATACTAACATCTAACCTTCTGGTTCAAACTTTAAGGATCAATTCCTTACAGTTTGAAGCCGTTTCGGGCTTGAGCTTTTCTGGTTTAACTTCTTTCAGTTCCAAGTCTTTTCTGGTGGCAGTTTCAAGCAATTTCGGGCTTAGGCTTTTCTGGTTTAACTTCTATCAGTTCCAAGCCTTTTCTGGTTTAATACCTTTCTGGCAGTTTGAAACCGTTTCGGGCTTAAGCTTTTCTGGTTTAACTTCTATCAGTTCCAAGCCTTTTCTGGTTTAATACCTTTCTGGCAGTTGAAGCCGTTTCGGGCTTAAGCTTTGTTGGGTTTAACTTCTTTCAGCGCCAAACCTTTTCTGGTTTAAGACTGTCTAGCAGTTTCATTCCGTTTCAGGCTTAATCTTTTCTGGTTTAACTTCTTTCGGCCCCAAGCCTTTTCTGGTTTAACTTCTTTCAGTTCCAAGCCTGTTCTGGTTTAACTTTTTTCTTTCAGTTCCAAGCCTGTTCTGGTTTAACTTTTTTCAGTTCCAAGCCTGTTCTGCTTTTACTTCTTTCAGTTCCAAGCCCTTTTCTAGTTTTATACCTTTCTGGCAGTTTCAAGCCGTTTCGGGCTTGAAGTCTTTTCAGGTTTAAGCTTTACTGTTTCACTTCTTTCCGTACCAGTACTTTTCTGGTTTAAAACATCTTTGGTATAAAGCAATTTTAAGTTTAAGACTTTCGTGTTTCAGACCTTTCAGGTTAAAGCCCTTTCTGGTTAAGTCCTTTCAGGTATAAGCCCAACTTTCTAAATTTTTCTTGCAGTCTTCAACCATGAGCTCGTTACAGTTATTGCGATGGCATTTCTGTTGCCTTTTGCATTAAAGAAAATATTCATTGGATTATACATAAAACTTCATTGAAAAATACAATTAGCCTAATTTATGTTTAAATTTATCCAGTAGAAAACATAAGAAACCCATGTTATACATTTACAATGTGTGCATTATGCAATTGAAATCTATCCAATGGAATGTTGTTTACGAATAGACGAAAAACTGAAAACTTTATAAGCAAAGAAAAAATCTGGATGTTTCCAAACGGAAGGAAAACTGAAAATGGGGTTGTTTACAAACAAAAGGAAAACTAGAAATTAGTCTGTTGTTCCCAAACGTAAAATTCGGCCTCGTTAAAAAACAGATGAAAAAATTAATCAAACCATTTGAAAAAAATTCTCTCTTAAAAAAACCAATTGTGTTACGGCGTGATACGCGCGCGCGCGTGCGTATGTGAGTAAATGCGTTTCAAGAAGGTAAAGGGAACAAGAAAAGGGGGGGGGGGTGGAGAGGGATAAGTCATAACAACCCTTCTCCATCCTTCGGGATTTAATTAAAATCGAGAGAAGGAGAAGATAAAAAAAAAGGACGGCCAATTACAGCAGGGGGTTACACTGATGTTTATGTGCAGTTCGGCAAGCAGCAAATTCCCTTCAAAAGCTGACGTTTGAGATGCTGTGATACAAATCGAGCGTGAAGGGAATAGGGGAAGGGGATACTTGTGTGTATATGTATATATATATATATATATATATATATATATATATATATATATATATATATATATATATATATATAAGTGCGTGTGACACTTGTATATATAAGGTTTGTTTATAATATGTAAGTATATATATATATATATATATATATATATATATATATATATATATATATATATATATATATATATATATATACACATATAATGTATATAGATAGATAGATATACATATATTGTATTATATATATGATACTTGTATATATATATATATATATATATATATATATATATATATATATATATATATACACGGTATATGTATGTGTGCGAGAGAGAGAGAGAGAGAGAGAGAGAGAGAGAGAGAGAGAGAGAGAGAGAGAGAGAGAGAGAGAGAGAGAGAGAATTATCATACCTATTTTGCACTATATAGCGTTACTATAATTTCTTCATCAAGACATTGCAATACTGTGATGGAACAAAAGAAACTGCAGAAAGAAAAGTAAAAATAAAAAAATAAAGCTGAGACTTGGAAGTAGAGCGCCCCTAACAGATGACAGCTGACAAAACAATAACTTTGTTCTGACGTACGACAGTCCACTCTATCAACAGGAAACGGAAATGTGCCTTGACTAGAAAAAAAAGTGGAGGCTATTTTCATTAGAAGATTATAAGCGTTGTCTGTATACTACTTACTGATATTTAAAAAGATCAGTTACATGTAATGTGAATAAAAAAATAATCTGGAATAAATGCAATGGAATTTTACTTATCAATGATATGAATACTTCTGTCATCTATACATTCGTTCGTCCATTTGATGAACCTAACATAATATTATTATTGTTATTATTATTATTATTATTATTATTATTATTATTATTATTATTATTTTTATTTTTATTATTATTATTATTATTATTAGTTAAGCTACAACCATGGTTGGAAAAGCAAGATGTTATAAGCCCAAGGGCTCCAACACGGAAAAATAGCCCGGTACGGAAAGGAAATAAGGAAATTAATACATTGCAAGAGAATTAATGCAATCAAAATAAAACATTTTCAAGAACAGTAACAGCATAAAATTAGATCTTTCATATATAAACTATAAAAACTTGAAAAACAAGAGGAAGATAAATAAAATAGAACAGCCTGCCCGAGTGTACCCTAGAGCAAGAGAACTCCAAGACATACGAGAATCGAAGAATTATCGTATTGTTTTCAATCCTGAAGAAACAAAACACGTAACTAACTGACGTAATAACAATCTCACTAAATGCAGTAATACGTATCCTTGCAAGGAACAATGTTTATTCGTGGTTTTTCTCCCCCGCAAGATAACCAATCACAGTCGAGTAGAAAGAATCTACGGATGGGGGATTGGCTGATGTATGATAATCTATTCTATTGTAATGGCACTTGCATTTCCCTTCTCATTCGAAAGATTTATGGAAATGATTTTCCGATCTACGTGGAAAAATGCATAATGGGAACGAGGGACACGTTAGGTAATCAGAAGGATAAATAAACAAGCTCTTAGATACGTTTTCAAAGTAATGTTATACATAAAAGATGAAGAAAAGTGTACTGAGATCAGAGTATTGAGAATATCAACACATATACACACACACGCGGTCATATATATATATATATATATATATATATATATATATATATATATATATATATATGCACTTATATATGTATATATATGTATATACTGTGTAATATATTATATATATATGTATATATATATATATATATATATATATATATATATATATATATATATATATGTATATACTGTGTAATATATTATATATGTATATATATGTATATATATGTATATATGTATGTATGTATTTATGTATATATACACACATATATATCTATATATTATATATATACACATGAATATATATATTATATATATATATATATATATATATATATGTGTGTGTGTGTGTGTTTGTGTGTATATTTAAATTGTGTATATATATATATATATATATATATATATATATATATATATATATATATATATATAAGTATATATGTATATAATTATATGAATATATTTATGTATATACATATATATATATATATATATATATATATATATATATATATATATATATATATATATATACTGTATATATATAATTTAATCTGATAAACTTTTATATGCTCTAAAAATCTAATTGAAATCCATTCATAAATTTAGCTTTTCCATATATAAACAAGCAGGCCAATTGCTACACCCAATTCAAAATCTAGTCAGACTCGATGATAAACAGTAGAGCAACATAAAGAGAAAAAAAATCGACTAAATGTAGAAATTGTGACAACATTTGCAACAGTTGAGACGAAAACAAATATTTCTTTTGGGCCAGAAAGGTAAAAAAATGCTTTTAATGAGAATATTCGAAACAGGGATATCGAAAAGGATTCGAGAATAATGCGAATTCTGTGTTGGATATGAAGAAGGGTTGGAAAAAAAAAAGAGGGAAGGCGATAGAGGTGCAAAAAAAAAAAAAAACAGTGATAGATGAAACGCCAAATAAAAGAGAGAGAAAGATAAATCAAGGTGGTAGAAAAAAAGGTAGAGGATAAAAAGGAAAGGAAATGGAGCAAATAAACGACACAGAGAAAAGATGTACAGTACAATGGCAAATGTTGACAAGAGACAAAATGTATGAAAAAACTACTTATTTTTACTGAAATGGTAATTAAAGTTCCAGTCAAATGGCTTTCTCAAATATTTTCGACTCCCCGAGAGAGACAACTGAACGAGAAAATCGTTTCTATGGTAAAGAAACAAAGGGAAATAATATCAAATAAGACAACACATTGTTCTCTAATTTATGAAAATAGAAAATGAAATTGAATAACATTACCTATAAATTTTGATTTTTTTTTTTTTGGACCTATTAATAACAGATTACATTGCCTAAAAAGATGTATTTAATTGAAGGCATTAATTACAGAGGACATTACCTATTAATTCATAATTATATTGGAGGCATTAATTACAGAGGAAATTACCTATAAAGATATCTTTAATTGAAGGCATTAATTACAGAGGACATTACTTATTAATTTATAATTCTATTGGAGGCATTAATTACAGAGGGCATTACCTATAAAGTGTTATTTAATTGGAGGTATTAATTACAGAGGACATTACTTATTAATTTATAATTATATTGGAGGCATTAATTACAGAGGGCATTACCTATAAAGTTGTATTTAATTGGAGGTATTAATTACAGAGGACATTACTTATTAATTTATAATTCTATTGGAGGCATTAATTACAGAGGGCATTACCTATAAAGTGGTATTTAATTGGAGGTATTAATTACAGAGGACATTACCTAGCAATTTTTAATTATATTGGAGTCATTAATTACAAAGGACATTCCTTTAAAGTTGTATTTAATTAGAGGCATTAAATACTGAGGACAATACCTATCGATTTATATTCCATTATAGGCATTAAATACAGAGAACATTACCTATAAAGTTGTATTCCATTGTAGGCATTAATTACAGAGGACATTACTTGTAAAATTCTATTTAATTTGAGATATTAAAACCTCCAAATTAAACGTACAAAATAAGTCTAAAAATGTATCTAGCGAAGATATCTCTGCGAAATGGAGAAGCGCTCTTGACTCAGTGCCAGGGGCAATGGCATAGCACTGTAGGCGGGTCAAAGGACACACACATACAAGCCGCCCATGCACCCGTAACCTACTTTTGGCGACAGGCGTCCCTTCCCACACCTTGAACTTTACTTAGCTTTTTAACTGTTGGAAACGGATGTGTTTTAGCTGTTTTCTTATATAAATAGCTGGACTTTACACCTTCGAAGTGAGGAAGTGAGTTGATTTCTAGTTTTTTTAGGGATATTAATGTTTTCAGTATAGAACTTATCCAAAAGGGCTAACAAATGATAAATTTATATTTTTTTTTTTTTTTTTTCTTTTCAGACATGCCAACTAGTCCCCTTGGGATTTGTTGTATTTTTTTCCGAGAAAGTAAAGCCTAATAATAAAAATGATTATAATGAAATTATTTTTCTCTATGTAACTGTTATCACCCTCTTTATTATTATTATTTTTATTATAACAACAGAATTTTTTTTATTTTCATCATATATTCTCTCTCTCTCTCTCTCTCTCTCTCTCTCTCTCTCTCTCTCTCTCTCTCTCTCTCTCTCTCTCTCTCTCTCTCTCTCTCTCTCAGTTAACTTTTCCTATGTAATTTTCCATTCCATTTTCCTTGAATTTTATCCCCCATCGGTCACCCAGCATCAATTTGACCCCTCATCTGTTTATCCCAAACCTTTTCACCTCCATCAGCATTTAGAATGAGAGGTCCTTCATAGGAAGAACCTAATCCTCCTACACCTCCCCCCCCCATAAGCCTTCTACTCCTTCCCCCTCATTCTCCCCCTCTCCCCCTCCCTCTTCCTTCCTCCCCAACAGAAGCAACTACCCCCCCCCCCTCCTCTTGTTCATTCCCGCCGGAGGCTTAAGGTTTCGAGTTTTTCATCTTAATATCGGAGGAAGAGAAGCTGAGGAATGCCTTCAAAGAAGTGAAGTATTCTTCTCACAATCCAAACACCCCGAGGGAGTAGATCGGACCGAAAAAATAAAGAAATCAAAGAGACATCTGGTGGGGGAGATGCTTCCCTCTCAAAAAATACACGTGTATGTTTTTTTCATCACTCCTTTTACTTTGCTATGGAAGGTTTGACTAATTTGAAGTCTTGTGGATTATTAAGTGAAAAGGAATTAGATTGTTTTATTTTTTTCATCTTTAGTCTTCATCATATATATGAATATATTTTAATAATAGAAGATGCTCATGTATATGTATTTATGGGTGTATATGTATTATAAATGCTGAAAATGTTCCACAATCGTATAAGGCGAGTAAAACAATGTCTACCTCTGTAGAATTCATAGTGAATTTCGAAGCTCTATAGTCTAGTATATCATCTGTGGAAGTGTGACATATTACTTATTTGCACCATATATATATATATATATATATATATATATATATATATAATATATATATATATAATATATATTATATATATATATATATATATATGTGTGTGTGTGTGTGTGTGTGTGTGTGTGTGTGTATGCGTGCATGTGTGCGTGCGCGCAAGACCCTTAACGTCATTCTTTGGTTTTCTCATTTAACTTTTTGCAGATCCTTCCAATAAGTCAAAAGCCTAAAAATACTAATTAAATTTTTTAATTAGGCTTTTCCAAATCATCCACTTCCTATCAAAATTTTAGAATGGCGTTCTCGCCATCTATATTGCCAAAGTCCTTTTCAGTAAAAAGACGTTGAAATACTTAAGACCTTCAAACTTAGGTCTTTTTCATAGTCGTCTTTGGGAAATCTGGTCTTTTTCTAAGACTTGAACAAAACAGAAGGTTTAAAGGTCGCAATGAATGGCAGAGGAAAGGGACAGTGACAGTGATCTAGCTAGCAGGATAGTATCTTAAAGACTGACCATATATACATATAATCTGCACCCAAGCTAGGACGAGGGAGGACCAGGCATTGGCTGCTGATGACTCATCAGGTAGACCTATATGCTCCCGCAAACCCTCCAACCTTAGCTTACAAGGATTGTGAGATTGCAGACGCTACAAGAAACAGTAAAGATTGAGCGGGTCTCGATCTCCCATCTAGCAGAACGCCAGGCGGGGACGTTTCCACAAACCTATCTCGCTTTGCAGACTGTTATCGACCGATCAAAGGACACCTCTCCTCTGGTTCAGTGGGAATGTGGGAGTATCTAATTCCAGGTTATTTTTAGAAGTTGGATCCCTTTTCTGGCGTCCATGGAGAGCGCTCACTCATCTGAAGGGTTTGGAATCGGTGGAACGTTAAAGACTTGACTATCTAATTGGCGCATAGTGAAACATCTCTCTCTCTCTCTCTCTCTCTCTCTCTCTCTCTCTCTCTCTCTCTCTCCTCTCTCTCTCTCTCTCTCTCTCTCTCTCTCTCTCTCCACAACTTACAGTTCTTATATTTACTTAATATTTAGCCCTCACCCATATCTTACTTCCGATTTATAAGTTATGCCTCAAATATAGGAAATTATCCCATCAGTCCAAGCTTATATTTTTCCCACAGCTTCTTTAACTCCAGGACTCATCTCATGTTACTATCTCATTTCAAACCCTGATCCATAATCCTTACACCGTTTCCTATCTCATAATCATAAGCTAATTTCTCTTCTAAAGCATTTATCATCACTCCTATCTTATTGTACCAGGGTCATCCTTTCATTGCAACTGGCTCCATCAAGATTATCTCAGTTCTGGTTATCTTATATCCAGGAGGTTATCTCTTTCCACAGCTAATCTCATGAACCAAAGGATATCTCTCTTCCGCAGCTAATTCAGCTCTCAAAGCTAATTTCTTTTCAACGGCTTATCTCATTATCCTTAGCTTATCACCTTCCCACAGCTATTCCTATTGCGCCATGCCTATTCCTCTCCCACATATCATATCATATTCCAAGCTTATCTCTATCCAACAACTTATCTTACCACGCTATACTTGTTTCTTTCCCCCACAGTTAATCTGTTCACCATTAGCTTTGGATCCTGCCTCAACTAATTTCGATTTAAATTTAGTGAGAACTTGCTTCATAGCAAAGCTGATGACTTTAATTTCCTCTGTCTTACGTTGCTGATTCTATCCTTTAAATAAGGTGAAGAATGATGTGGTGAAAAGAGGTTTATTGGAAGTGGAGGAAGCCTTCAATAGAAGGCAAAGGAGAGGTTGCATCAGGCAACCAACCCCTTAATGTATGGTAAACGGTGAGAAAGAAGAAGAGATTCAATCCTTCAAATTCTTCTTCAACCAAGATTTCTAACTTGAAAATACTATTTTATATACTGATTCTTTGCCATGAAAATAACCTCTGACCCCAAACTCCAAAATGCCAGTTTATATGTGTTCATATAATGAAAATAACTGCTGACCTTCAAAATCCAAATTACCCGTTTATGTACTGTTTTTACACTGAAAATAACTGCTGACCTCGAACTCCAAAATATCAGTTCATGTACTGTTTATACACTGAAAATAACTGCTGACGTCCATCTCCAAATGCCAGTTTATAAATAGTTTATACACTGAAACTAACCGCTGACCTCCAACTCCTAAAAAAAAAAAACAATTATATACTGCTAATATACTAAGAATATACACTGACCTCAAACTCCAAAAATACCAGTTTATATACTGTTTATATACTTAAATATACACCAGACCCTCCATGGCCGTTTTAATGCAGTTCATATCGCCTTTGTTGTCTTATGCCATTATATCATTGATTCTCCATTGGGTGTGTTAGTTTGTAAACAGGAAGTGTTCGAAGCGATGGGCTTTATCTCTTGATCATTAAGGATGCTGCGAAGGGGAAGGGTGTTCGGGAGTTCATTTCTTGTTAAATGGTAGTTTATGGCGACCTCTCTCTAAAGCCCTTTGTCTGCTAATGATGGCTATTAGATGAAAACTCATCTCTCTCTCTCTCTCTCTCTCTCTCTCTCTCTCTCTCTCTCTTTCAATTTTATAGCTAATTTGTCTACTGGTTTTCTGCTATTAAATGACAGCATTAGAGGCGAGACACCTCCTCTCTCTCTCTCTCTCTCTCTCTCTCTCTCTCTCTCTCTCTCAATTATTATAGGTAATTTGTCTACTGATGGCTATAATCAAATGGACAGCATTAGAGGCAAGACCTCACTCTCTCTCTCTCTCTCTCTCTCTCTCTCTCTCTCTCTCTCTCTCTCTCTCTCTGAAAAGAGTACCAAGAAAGGGGTAGAAATAAGAAGGTTCCGTTATTGGCATATATCCATATATTGCATATAATTGCACTGAACAGTTTATTCATCACCCGCAATTTATCTCTTCTCAAAGTATGATCCCTCATTCAATCCTATCTCTATGCCACAGTTCATCCTTATGGCCTTAACATATTCCTCTCCACACCTTACCCCTCACCCACATCTTTATATCATCACCCAAACCTCATACACCTACAGCTATTATCTTATTTCTCACCCACATCTCATCTCTTCAACTTATTCTCTAGCCTCTTGTTCAACTTTCGCCCACAGCTTACCTTTTTCGCCTAAGATTATTCGAAACCACAGTTAATCTTTCTTTCCCTGTCATGTTTTACCGAGAGCTCAGCTTATATCTTCACTCAAAGTTCTGGTTTCTTCCGCCCTATTTTCGACTTATGTCTAACGCACTTACACCTCAGAGTAAATCTGGTGGCTTATGCCTTACCTCAGTATAAACTTGATAACTATCGTCTATTTCTTTTAGCGATGCAGATTTGCACCGACTCGCAGCGGTGCCCTTTTAGCTCGGAAAAGTTTCCTGATCGCTGATTGGTTGGGTGAGATAATTCTAACCAATCAGCGATCAGGAAACTTTTCCGAGCTATAAGGGCACCGCTACGAGTCGGTGCAAATCTTCCTCGCTAAAAGAAATGGACTGTAGTTCCTACTTCAGGTTGAATCTGATTGCTCCATTCACTCTTAATACTCTTTATTCCACATTCAACTAACCCCAATCTGCAGCCCAACACTGACAACTCTGAAATACTAGCACCATACACCATAGAAATGAATCCCTTCTTCTATGGCAACTTTTAGACCTGATTCATACAGTGCAATTGTTGTCTTATAATTATCATTATGTTTTTTATTATCCAGTGACTTGGTTCATGAACAGGTGTTGGAAAGGTTGATTGGTTTCTCTTAGTCATCAGAGCCTTTATTTCTCTCACAGTTTATTTCCTTTCCTTTCCCGGTTGGAACCCTTGGGCTTGTAGCATCCTGCTTTGCCAACTAGGGTTGTAGCTTAGCAATTAAAAATTTTAATAATAAAAGGGGAACGGTGTTTGATTTTGTTATATGGGATTTAGCCATATAGCCCAGCGTAGATGTTTTGCTTAATTTTGTATTCAGTTGCGGGTTATAGAGAACTGTGTCTGGTGATGAAAGCTATCAGATGACAACGTTGAAATTGAAACGTTATCCTCTCCGTTTTATCAACCCATTCAGGCATTGGTTACGAAATCTATCTTCTAATAACTAACAAACACCAGTACTTGATGTGCCTCTCTCTCTCTCTCTCTCTCTCTCTCTCTCTCTCTCTCTCTAAGCCACCTCAACATCAGCATCTACCCCTAGTGCTGTCTACTAATGAATTTTACTGGAAGTTAAGGTCTCTCTCTCTCTCTCACTCTCCTCTCTCTCTCTCTCTCTCTCTCTCTCTAAGCCACCTCAACATCAGCATCTACCCCTAGTGCTGTCTACTGATGAATTTTACGGGAAGTTAAGGTCTCTCTCTCTCTCTCTCTCTCTCTCTCTCTCTCTCTAAGCCACCTCAACATCAGCATCTACCCCTAGTGCTATCTACTGATGAATTTTACGGGAAGTTAAGGTCTCTCTCTCTCTCTCTCTCTCTCTCTCTCTCTCTCTCTAAGCCACCTCAACATCAGCATCTACCCCTAGTGCTGTCTACTAATGAATTTTACTGGAAGTTAAGGTCTCTCTCTCTCTCTCTCTCTCTCTCCTCTCTCTCTCTCTCTCTCTCTCTCTCTCAGAAGGAATGTAATATTTCAAGGGATTTTATTACACTGCCGACATGACCCCCGCGTCTAGATCCATTAGCATAGTCAGGAAATGGACTTCCATTAAGAAGGCTGCTTCTCGAATCCCATTAAATCTTCTTCCACCTATTTGAGTCTTAATTGCCCCCAGAAAATAATACACTAAATGTTGATCGCTCCTAATTACATTAAGTTAACCAATTAAAACTTGTGAAGAAGAACAGATGTAAGATGCAAGGTATGGTCTGCGTTGGCGAATCCTCGATTTTGAAGGAGAGTGAAGGATTTGTAGGATATCTGGGAGAAGTGGAGTGTGGAAGGACTTGTAGGATGTCTGGGAGAATGTGGAAGGATTTGTTGGATATCTGGGAGAAATGGAGTGTGGAAGGACTTGTAGGATGTCTGGGAGAATGTGGAAGGATTTGTAGGATATCTGGGAGAAATGGAGTGTGAAGGACTTGTAGGATGTCTGGGAGAATGTGGAAGGATTTGTTGGATATCTGGGAGAAATGGAGAATGTGGAAGGATTCGTAGGATATCTGGTAGAATTGGAGATTGTGGAAGGATATGTAGGATGTCTGGGAGAATGTGGAAGAATTTGTAGGATATGTGTAGAATTGGAGAATGTCAAAGGATATGTAGGATATCTGGTAGAATTGGATAATGTTGATGGGTATTTAGGATAATTGGAGAATGTGAAGGATATATAGGATTACAATGTGTATTTAAGAATGTGAGTGGATTTTTCAGAATTTCTGGGGAATTGGAGAATGTGGAAGGATATGTAGGATATTTGGGGTAATTGGAGAATGTGGAAAGATATGTAGGATAAATTTTTTTTATTTAAGAATGGAGAGGATTTGTAGGATGTCTGGGAGAATTGGATAATGTGGAAGGATATATATGGTATTTGGGATAATTGGAGAATGTGGAAAGATATGTAGGATAACTATATGTATTTGGAGAATACCAAAGGATATGTAGGATACCGATATGTATTTAAGAATGTGAGAGGATTTGTAGGATATCTGGGAGAATTTGCAAATGTGAGAGAATTTGTAGGATATCTGGAAGAATTTGCAAACGTGGAAGGATTTATAAAGGATAAAAAATGTGTACCTGAGATGTGTAGAATGTGGTAAGATTTATAGTACACGAAGATCAGGATATTGTGAAAGGATTTGCAGGATCATGGGAAATTTCAGAATGTGTAAAATGTAAGAAATCATTGGGAACTTTAGAATGTTTTCAGGATATTAGTTAGAACTGGTGAATGTGGAACATTTAGAATGTTTTCAGGATATTCGTTAGAACTGGTGAATGTGGAACATTTAGAATATGTAAAGTGTGGATAGAAAATGTTTGAACATGGAGGATGTATTAGATTGTATTGAATATAGACACAAATGTACGAAAAAAAACAGAACAGTAGTTGATCATTGGAGTTATGATATGTAGAAAGATTTATTTTAAAATCCTGGGTGGTAGATATTATACTATAACAAAAAACGGATGTTATATATCACATTATAGTAGCACAGAAAAGTGTGATGTCCCATCGCTTGATTCCCTAAGCTCCGATATTAAAACGAGTGGAGAAACGCCCTTTCCTTATATGCTGTGATTGTTGTCAACATCGATCAGCCCTTTCGTTGTCCTGTTTGGATCTTCTTTCTAAATGCGAGATAATTTTGTAGTCGTTTGGGATTTTGTAGTCGTACACACGAGAGTTTCGCATATATATATATATATATATATATATATATATGCGTAAAAATCTAAGGTAACTATGATGCTCAGATGCAAAAGAACCATAGGGTAAAATAAAATAGGAAATATAAGATTAAGTCCTGACTAGTTTCATGACGAAACTAGTCAGGACTTAATCTTATATTTCATTGTTTATATATATATATATATATATATATATATAAAGGCTTACTAAATTCCTTGGGCTTAGTAGTGCAATGCTGAAATAATTTGCTATTATTAAAGAAATTTATTTTGTTCTATACCAGTTTTTCTTCTCTCCAATCAAACTATAAATGCCTGTTGGACGGGATTTAATATATATATAATATATATATATATATATATAATTAATAATATCAATTTGTTTTTTTTATAATTGTGTTATGAGAATTATTAATTCATAATTTCTTTATAGAGGAATAAAGTTACAATACATGTTTGGGTGACCATATAGTCATGTCGGAGAGAGAGAGAGAGAGAGAACGAGAGAGAGAGAGAGAGAGAGAGAGATTTCTCAATATCAATACTTGGAGATAACAACAAAGTGAGAACACTTTAATACTAACTAGATTATATAACTCAAGATGAAGCAAGAATCTTTTAATAATTCTTCCTCCCCTCCCCCTCTCCCTTGCTAGTGATAATTTAAAAATTCACTTATATAAATTTTATTTTCATTATTTTCCTTTTCACATAAGGGTAATTCTTCTTATTTGGGAAATTGATATTCAAGTCGAGATCTCCGGGCTCATTATGAACGATAATAATTATAACGAATAAATATTTGCTTCTCTTTGCTGATGTTACATAAGCAATAAAGTTGCCAAAACAACTATAAATGTCGCCAAGGTTGCTGAAAACAACGTAGCTATTGCGAGCATAACAGTAACATAACAACACAACAACTCCCACATGAATAAGAGCATTCGCAAAACAATAATTTCATGTTCTCAAAACCTTTATTTTGATTGTTCATTACTTCTAATGTTGTTTATTTCTTGTCCCTATTTCCTTTCCTCACTTAGTTATTTTTGCTTGTGGTGCAGTTGGGCTTATAGCACCCTGCTTTTCAAACTAAGGTTATAGCTTCGTTAGATAATGATAAGAATGATGATAATAATAATTACTTAATCTGCAGCACAACCTCACTGGACCCAGGAAAAGATATTGTTCTTAAAGATAAAGTTATACTTCGTAATAAAACTTCACAATTTTTTTCCCCATTTCTGTTATTCACAACACCAGTAAGGGTCAAGATGCAGATCTGTCCCAGGTGCTATTGAGCGTTAAGAGCTGTCTTGATCACCTGGTTTATCTACGACAGCCATCTTACCTGTTCAGTGGTAAGGCCTTCTTGCCTCGTTTCCCAGTTCAGTGGATGATTAGTCGTTAGCCTAATGTATGTTTTAGTAGTTCTTCTAGTATTTTTAGTAGGAGATCTCGTTTTACTATAGTCCATTTCTTTTAGCGATGCATATTTGCACTGACTCGCAGCGGTGCCCTTTTAGCTTGGAAAAGTTTTGTGATCGCTGATTGGTTGGAATTATCTCGTCCAACCAATCAGCGATCCGGAAACTTTTCCGAGCTAAAAGGGCACCGCCGCGAGTCGGTGCAATTATGCATCGCTAAAAGAAATGGACTATAGTTTATTCCTTTCTTTCATCTTCTTCGCAAAGAGAGATAGAAATAAGATGAAAATCCCTTTACCTTTATCTGTATATGTACTATAGGTGGGAAATGCCGTAAATATCCCGTCTTCACTTTGTTGTACAAATGATAACAGATGCCAACAGTTGAGTGGAGGGTTCTCTTACCATTTGACTTTCTCTCTTACTACTACTACTACT